>NW_006922332.1:570906-578260 GCF_000298275.1 Orycteropus afer afer
ACCAGCCACTCCTCGGAAGGAAGGTTGGGCATTCCTACTTCCGTAGTGATACTGCCTCGGAAACCCAAGGAGGGGTCGCTATGAGTCGGGGCCAACTCGATGGCAAACAACAAAAACAACATATATATATAAGCTTTACTGGTTTTGCTTCTCTAGGGAACCCAGCCTAACACATTTGGTACTGAGAGTGGGGTCAAGAGAGATAAAATCATGATGGGCTTCCTAAACTGGTTCTCACCAATTCTGTTTTGGTTCACCAATGTAATTAATCATAAAGGCACTGGTGACTCTGCCTCCATTAGTAAAGAGGGCCCTGCTAATCTGCAGCATGAGGTGGCAACATTAATATGCAAAGTAGCACCATCAACAGATCGAGTATTTTTGAGAAGTCTCTGGGTGATGGCATATTTGATATTTTTCTACCATTCCGTCAGCATGAGAAGTATAAGGAAGCTAGTTGATTGGTCCTACTTACACTAGACAAAGTGGTGAAAGAGCGAGATGAGTTGAGGGCTGCTGAGTCACAGCTCAAGCACCGTATAAAAGACTCAATGTTTCTAGTTCTGCTCTGAAAGAAAGCCTTATTTCTTCTAGTAACAGAGCTGATATTGCTGAAAACCAAACCCAGAGTCTTAGTGTAAGGATGGCTGAATTACAACACCAATTGAATTGCCAACCTACAATGGTGTCTGAAGTTAAAGTGAGGGCACTGACTGGGAAAAAATGGAATCCTAAAACCTGGAATGGGGACATATGGGCGGACAATCAGGAAGATGAGGATATGGAGCCTGTAAATTCTGTTGAATCCCTCCCATCTGAAGGGATTACTATAAAACCATTATCTCTTCCACCTTAGTTTGATGGGATTAACCCAATTGTTGCTGCTGGGTCATTGCCTGAGGTAGATGTCACGGAAGACATTGCTGAATATTCTCAGGAACTTCCCCAACCACCCATTGTTTCTGCTAGACCTGTAACTAAACTTAAGTCCAACTGAGCCCCAAAAGGTGAAATACAAAGTGTGACTGAGGAGGTAGTATGCTACACCTGAAAAGACCTACTTGATTTTGTGAACATGTACAGACAGAAACCTGCAGGATATGCATGAGAATGGCTACTGAGGGTGTGGGATAATGTGCAAGGAATGTTAACATTGGATCAGTCTGAGTTTATTGATCTAGCCCCACTAAGTATGGATTCTTTATTCAGTATTTCAGCTCAAGAGGTTAGGAAAGGGTCAAATTGTTTATTTGGTTGGCTTACTGAAGCATGGATTATGCAGTGGCCTACCTTAAGTCAAGCTGAAGTACCAGACCTGCCTTGGTATAATGTAAAGGTATACAAAGGCTTAGGGAAATTGGCCTGTTAGAATAGATTTATCAGATTAGACCTCTAGAGTCAGAAATGGAGAGCCCAGAAGACATGCCTTTTACCAGTAGTACAGTGAGGAACAAATGTGTGAAGGGAACCCCAGCATCCTTGAAGACTGCTGTGATTGCTATTTTATGTAAGCCAGATTTGACCGTGGGAACTGCCCTAATTGAACTAAGACACTTAACTACGATGGGGCTGATTGGACTTCGTTTTCGTGAGGGTCAAGTGGCAGCAGTTACTCAACAAAGGCAAGGTGAGCATGGTTACCATAATAGACAGCAGAGTCAAAATAGTAATCAGAATACTCTGACTTGTGTGGAATTATGGCATTGGCTACTTAGGCATGGTGTTCCCAGGAGTGAAATACATAGCAAACCTGCTAAATATTTACTTGATCTGTATATACAAAAGATTTCTAGGTCACATGAACAGCAGTCTAGATTGAATTGCAAGAATACAGAGTCATGGCCTTTCAATCAATTCCCACACTTGAGTCAGTTCACAGACCCACAACCCCCTGAATGAAGAGGAGGCCGGGTCTCCTTCAGGAAGGACCCCACTACATTGCCAAAAATCTATAATGTTAATCTTTCTCTCAGCCTTACCCAAAAAGATCTGAGGCCTTTTACAAGAGTTACTGTTCATTGGGGAAAAGGAAATAATTAGACTTTTTGGGGATTACTGGACACTGGCCCTGAACTGACACTAATTCCAGAGACCCAAAGCATCACTGTGGCCCACCAATCAGAATGGGGGCACATACAGGCCAAGTCATTGATGGAGTCTTAGCTCAGATGCATCTCACAGTGGGTCACTGAACCCAATCTGTAGTGATTTCCCCAGTTCCAGAATGCATAATTGGAATAGATATACTGAGCAATTGGCAGAATTCCCACATTGGGTCCCTGACATACTGGAGTAAGGGCTATTGTGGTAGGAAAAGCCAAGTGAAAGCCATTAAAACTACCTCTACCTAGAAAAATAGTAAACCAAAAGCAATACCGCATTCCTGGAGGGGTTGCAGAGATTACTGCCATCATCAAGGACTTGAAGGATGCAGGGGTGGTGATTCCCACCACATTCCCATTTAATTTGCCTATTTGGCCTGTGCAAGAAACAGATGAATCTTGGAGAATGACAATAGATTATAGTAAACTTAATCAGGCAGTAACTCCGATTGCAGCTGTTGTTCCTGATGCAGTTTCGTTCCTTTAGCAAATTAGTACACCTCCTGGTACTTGGCATGCAGCTATTGATCTGGCCAATCAATGCCTTTTTCCCAATTCCAATTACAAAGACCATCAGAAGTAGTTTGCCTTCAGCTGTCAAGGCCAACAATATACTTTCACAGTGCTTCCTCATGGGTCTATCAACTCCCCAGCACTATGTCATAATTTAGTCCACAGGGATCTTGATCACCTTTCCCTTCCACAAGACATCACACTGGTCTATTATATTGATGACATTATGCTGACTGGATGTAGTAAGGAAGACGTATCAATGACTCTAGACTTTCTGGTAAGACATAGGCATGGTAGAAGGTGGGAAATTAACCCAACAAAAATTCAGGCACCTTCCACCTCAGTGAAATTTTTAGGGGTCCAATGGTGTGGGGCATGTCAAGATATTCCTGTTAAAGTGAAGGATAAGTTATTGTATCTGGCTTCTCCTACAACTAAAAAGGAGGCACAATGTCTGGTGGGCCTCTTTGGATTTCTGAAGCAACATATCCCTCATTTGGGTGTGTTGCTGCAGCCTATTTATCAAGTGACTCAGAAAGCTGCTAGTTTTGAGTGGGGCCCAGAACAACAGAAGGCTCTGCAACAGGTTCAGGCTGCCACGCAAGCTGGTCTGCCACTTGGGCCATATGAACCAGCTGATCCAATGGTGCTTGAAGTGTCTGCAGCAGATAGAGATGCTGTTTGGAGTCTTTGGCAGGTCCCTATTGGTGAATCTCAACGCAGACCCTTGGGATTTTGGAACAAAGTCCTGCCATCCTCTGCAGATAACTACTCTCCTTTTAAGAAATAGCTTTTGGCTTATTACTGGGTTTCAGTAGACTGAACACCTAACCATGGGCCACCAAGTCACCATGAGGCCTGAGCTTCCAATCATGAACTGGGTGTTGTCTGACTGACAGAGTCAAAGTTGGACGTGCACAGCAGCACTCCATCGTTAAACAGAAGTGATATATAAGAGACCGGGCTTGAGCAGGACCTGAAGGCACAAATAAGTTGCATGAGGAAGTGGCCCAAATGCCTATGGTCTTCACTCCAATCACGTTACCTTCCCTCTCCCAGTCTGCACCTATGGTCTCATGGGGAGTTCCTTATGATCAATTGACTGAGGAAGAGAAAACTCATGCCTGGTTTAGAGATAGTTCTACGCAATATGTAGGCACTGCTCAAAAATGGACAGCAGCAGCACTGCAGCCCCTTTCTGGGACTTCCCTGAAGGACAGTGGTGAAGGGAAATCCTCCCAATGGGAAGAATTCCAAGCCATGCATCTGGCTGTTCACTTTGCATGGAACAAGAAATGGCCAGATGTATGACTATATATGGATTCATGGGCTATGGCCAATGGCTTGCCCAGATGGTCTGGGACTTGGAAGGAACATGATTGGAAAATTGGTGACAAGGATGTATGAGGAAGAGGTATGTGGACAGATGTCTCTGATTGAGCCAAAGGAGTAAAGATATGTGTGTCTCATGTGAATGCCCACCAAAAGGCAACCCCAGCAGAGGAGGACTTTAACGATCATGTGGATAGGAGGACACGTTGAGTAGAAACCTGCCATCCGTTTTCCCCAGCTACTCCTGTCATTGCTTAATGGGCTCATGAATAAAGTGGCCAGAGTGGCAGGGATGGAGGTTATGCATGAGCTAAGCAACATGGACTTCTGCTGATTTGGCTACCGCCACTGCTGAGTGCCCAATCTGCCAGCAGCAGACACCAACAGTGAGTCCATGATATGTAATCATTCCTTGCGGTGATCAAGTTGATTACATTGGACCACTTCCATCATGGAAAGGACAGCATTTTATTCTTACTGGAATAGGTATTTATTCTGGATATGGATCTGCCTTCTCTGTATGCAATGCTTCTGCCAAAACTAGCATCCATGGACTTACAGAATGCTGTCATGGTATCCCACACAGCATTGCTTTGGATCAAAGAACTCACTTCACAACAAGTGAAGTGTGGCAATGGGCCTATGCTCATGGAAGTCACTGGTACCATGTTCCCCATCACCCTGAAGCAGCTGGTTTGACAGAACGATGAAACGGCCTACAAAACACACAATTACAGCTCCAGCTAGGTGGCAATACCTTGAAGGGTTGGGTCAATGTTCTCCAGGAGGCTGTATATGATCTAAACCAGCGTCCAATATTCAGTGCTGTTTCTCCAATAGCTAGTATTCACGGGTCCAGGAACCAAGGGGTGGAAACAGGAGTGGTACCACTCACTATTACCCCTAGTGACACACTCAAAAAAATTTTGCCTCCTATTCCTGCTACCCTGCTCTGTGGGTCTGGAGATCTTAGTCCCAAAAGGAGGAACACTCCCACCTGGAGACACAATACTGATTGCATTGAACTGGAAATTAAGAATGCTACCTGGCCATTTTGGCTTCCTTATGCCTCTGGATCAACAGACAAAGAAGGGGGTTACTGAACTATCTGGTGTGATAGATCCTGATTACCAAGGGGAAACTGGATTGAAATTACATAATGGAGATAAAGAAAAATGTGTCTGTAACACAGGAGATTCTTTAGGACATCTCTTAGTACTACCATGCCCAGTGATTAAAGTCCATGGAAAATTACAGCAACCCAATTCTGTTATGAGTACTAATGGCCCAGACCCATCAGGAATGAAAGTTTGGGTCACTCCACCAGGCAAAGAACCACGACCAGCTGAGGTGCTTGCTGAGGGCAAGGGAAAGATGGAATGGGTGATAGAAGAAGGTATTCTGAATATCAGCTATGACCATGTGACCAGGTGCAGAAATGAGGACTGTGATTGCTGTATTTCTTCACTGTATATGTGCATCAAATATTTTTGTTTCCTTCTGTTACAAAGTATGAAATGTAAACAGGATTGATGTGTTTCGGTTGTATGCATGTTAGTGAATCATGTTAGGTGCAAATACAACTTTGCAATTGTCCTTATTTAGAGATTATAATATGGTTAAGGAAATAATTTCTCTCTCTCTTTCTCTCTCTATATATAAGCTTTAGCGGTTTTGCTTCTCTAGAGAACCCAGCCTAACACAATAGCCAAGCGCTTAACTGTTCTGTATGACACAATCTCTTGTCTTTCCCCCCTGAAAAGGGCTTTTTCCTTAATAGCCACTGAAAGGTTGGTGGTTCAGTCCTACCCACCAGCTCCCTGGAAGAAAAGGCCAAACAATCTGCTTCTGTAAAGACTGCAGCCAAGAAAATCCTGTGGAGCAGTTCTACTCTGTAACACACAGGAATGTCAGGAGTCACGGTGACGCCACAGCAGCAGGAGTTAACAACAAAGTGGTTTCAGGAAGGAAAGGCCTTCTCTGAGATCTGAAGATGAGGGCCATTGAAAAACGGTATTTTGGGATGGGGAGGTGGTGTCTTTCATGGGCAAATTACTTATAGAAAAACTATGGAGGCCTTGAATTGTTTGTAAATACTCCATCCTCCCAGCCCTTTCACTTTGGGGAAAGAAGCCTGAGGAGCCAAGGTCCTGTTACGCCAAGAGGAGGAGAGAGACAGCCTCATCCACAAATCCTCCAGGCCCATGGCCAAGGCTCCTGATGGATTTTGGGGATCCAAGAGCCTCCTGAAATTGCAAGCAAAATTCTAGCAGGAATGTGACAGATGTGAACTCAAATTCTGGCTGCTTTGTTTATTAGTTGTGTGATCTTGAGTAAATCATCCAACCTTTCAGAACTTCAGCAACCTCACCTGAAATGGAGAAGATAACGCCTAACACACTGTGCCAGCCACTCCTCAGAAGGAAGGTTGGGCAATCGACTTCCGTAGTGATATCACCTTGGAAACTCAAGGATTGGTCACCATGAGTCGGATCTGACTCGATTGCAGTGTGTTTTTTTTGTTTTGTTTTGTTTTTTTAAACTCACTGTGAGGATCAAATTAGATAATGCACGTTAATCTTCCAGCACATAACATTCATCCACCCAAATGGAGAACAGCAGGAACCCACTGAAGCTTCCAGCATTATTATAAGAAATGGAATCTGAAACCATACACAAGTCCCCAAAGCACTGTCAATTCCCCCATGTCTGCCCTTTTGTAACTCAACTCAGAGATCTCTCCACATGAACAAATTCACGCTGGATTCCATATGGTCATGAGAATTCTATCACAGAAATTAATGGTGAGTAGGACTGAAGGACATTTTTGGCATCTCTTAAGTGAAAAACCCAATAGCATAAGAAAGCTACCTCAGCCCTTAAATATATTAGAAATTAAGCTAAATTTTGGAGTCCCTGGGAGGTGTGAATGATTAGCAAGCTCAGATGCTAACCAAGAGGTTATAGGTTCAAATCCTCCCACAGTCACCTAGGAAAAAAAGGCACCATTGAATGGTCATATTCAGTGGTCACAGCCACTGAAAACACTGTGGAGCCAGTTCTACTCTGACACACATGGGGTCTCCTTGAGACAGAGATGATGACAACTGGGATGTTTTTGGTCATGCTAAGGTTTAGTAATACTTCATAATCATTTCTGGAAAGAAACAGATTCCCAAATTCAGTAATTACTAGTATGATGACCTATTATATAATTTTAAATGCTCAATACATCCATGTCGAGAGTTCCGGCAAGATGGCGGACTAGGCAGAAGGACTGCACAGACCCTCTTCAACAAAGAAAAGGGAAACCAATTAACACAGACACAGTAGATAATCTTGGACCCCTGAGCCTTGAAGGGAAGGATACAAAAGTGGACTAAACCCCAACTAGCAGAAGAATTTGC
>NW_006922332.1:582743-600789 GCF_000298275.1 Orycteropus afer afer
CTGTATGGAAAGTGAATTTGCTCTGTAAACCTTCACCCAAATCACAATAAATAAAAATAAATACATAAATAAATAAATAAGAACTTCAACATATATATATATATATCCATGTCATGTGTAATTCCTATACCTATGTGGCCAATTCTTAATGATCCAGGCCAAATGATCAAATAGAAAATCTAAAAACCAAGAAAAATCATTGCTCATTTACCATTGGTTTTAGAAGGTGGAAAGCTTTATACAGGTGGGGAGATGACACTAACATTTAAATTTGCTTTCAGTGGCCCAATGGATCTAACTGAAAATATTTATTGATCTTGTCTATACCTCTTACCATTGAAAAAGATCTTCCTTTGTTTTTTAACATATATAATCGGATGAGTAACTACTTAGCCCAAAATGTTTGCAGGTTTTATACTTTCACCTTACACATATTTCAGCTATTTTTAAGTCCAAATGAAAACAGCTAGTACAGAAAGCAATGCATGTGAAATTCTTGAGGTCTACTCAGATAACAGTCAAGATAAGGTCAGTGGATATTTGGAATACCTAAGAAGCAAACTTAAAATAAAACAATCTGATAGCCAAGATCACTTTCTAAAGTTGTGCTTGAGAGGAATGGCTCACATTTATGCTTGATTCCTCTATATTCCAACATACCCCTTAGCCAAAACATTTCCTCATCTGCCAGAAAGCATTATGAGAAAAGTTCGTTCTAAGTTCGGCAAGGAAGCTAACACTCCCTTTACACAGCAATCTTACCTTAGGGAAATGTTAAAAACCTAGATCATTTTCCATGAGTTTTAGAAACAGCCCCAAGAGAAGAAGAATTAAAAGGCTAAAGAAAAACGTGTGCTTATACTTATATACAAATCTCTGTAAATATTCAACTCTCTGAAGAAATAAAATTACCCAGTGAATTAAGGCTGACTTAACTAAACTGCTGTCCATGCCCTTTGAAACCCATTGCCATCAAGTCAATTTCGACTCATAGTGACCCTTATAGGACAAAGTAGAACTGCCCCATAGGGTTTACAAGGCTGTGAATCTTTATGGAGGCAGAATGTCACATTTCTCTCCCATGGAGCAGGTGGTAAATTTGAAATACCAACCTTTTGGTTAGCAGCTAAGCACTCAATCACTGTACCACCAGAACTGGTTGCTGTCCATCTGATCAATCTAAATTCAAAACAAGAATCTTAATTTTTAAGCTAAGTAGACATTTACTCAACAGCTATGCACTGTAAGCCAATTAAGTGGCCAGCACTGTCACAGGAACTGGTGACACAACAGTGAACTGAACAGTCCTCCTCTGACGAAGCTTGCATCTAAAGGACAAAACTTTGACACAGAGCATAGCACACTTCAAATAGAGTTGAAGAAATAGTTTATATAAATTCCTGAAAAAAAAAAAAAAAAAAGAGAAGGTATCATGTATAGAATTATGTCTCCCAACAATGTGTCACCTTGGCTAGGCCATGATTCCTAGTACTGTGTGGGTGTCCTGCATTTTGTGATCTGATTGTCCTCCATTTTGTCATGTGCTGCACATCCTAGTCAATATGCCTGTGGTTATGGTCCTATTTGGGAGTGAGCTGTGTGTTATGTTAACAACGCAGGATTAGGTCTAGTTATTGAGGCAGTATCACTACAGAAGTAGATTGCCCAATCTTCCTTCCGAGGAGTGGCTGGTGTGTTTGAACCACCAGCCTTCTGGTTAGCAGTCAAATGCCTCAGGCACTATACCACCAGAGCTCCCTAATGAGGGTTAGGTTATGTTTTTTATATTAATGAGTAGGATTAGCATGTATTTTGAGTCACCAGCTTTCACTGTCCTACAAGAGATAAACCAAAAAACCAAACTCACTGCCGTGGAGTCGGATCCGACTCATAGCAATCCCTCCTTGGGTTTCCTAAGCGGTATCACTACATAAGTAGATCGCCCTGTATTCCTTCTGAGGAGTGGCTGGTGGGTTTGAACCACCAGCCTTCTGGTTAGCAGTCAAATGCCCTAGACACTACACCACCAGAGCTTCCTACAGGAGATAAAAGCTGAGAAACAAGCGGAGAAACGGACCTGGCTACCACCGAGAAAGAAGAGTCAGAGCAGAGTGAGTCCTTCAGACCTGAGGTCCCTGCACTGAGAACCTCTTATACCCAGGGAAAGGCTGATGCCAAGACACATGGAGATCTCCAAAGGACACCAGACCCACGAATGTTGAAAGGAGGCAAGGACCTTCCCTCAGAGCCAACAGCGAAAGCCATCCCCTAGAGTGTTGTTGTTGTTGTTGTTGTTATTTGCCATCGAGTCGCCCCCGACTCATAGCGACCCCTCCTTGGGTTTCCGAGGCAGTATCACTACGGAAGTAGGAATGCCCAACCTTCCTCCCGAGGAGTGGCTGGTGGGTTTGAACCGCCAGCTTTCTGGTTAGCAGTCAAGTGCCTTAGGCACTATCCTACCAGAGCTCCTATCCCTAGAGCTGTTGTTGTTGTTAAGTGCCGTCGAGTCGTTTCCAACTCATAGCGACCCCATGCACAGCAGAACGAAACACTGCCCAATCCCGCGCCAGCCCCACAATCCCTGCTATACTTGATCCCATCATCGCAGCCACCGTATCAATCCATCTCGTTGAAGGCCTCCCCCTCTTTCGTCGACCCTCCACCCTACCAAGCATGACATCCTTCTCCAGGGAATGGTCCCTTCTTACAACATGACCAAAGTATGTGAGACGAAATCTGGCCATTCTTGCTTCCAAGGAGCATTCTGGCTGCACTTCCTCCAGGACAGATCTGTTAGTTCTTTTAGCAGTCCATGGTACTTCAGAAGAAGGGAGCAAGGTAAGCATGGGTGGGCTGGTGCTTACTCACTGATCTGCACTGAACACTTTCCCTTGTTACCCTCCCGAGAGGGACCGGGTCTCTGGGAGCAAGGTAAGCACGGGCATAGCACAGAGTAGCAGGCCGGAAGAGCAGGAGAAAGGGGTAAAACCCAGGGAGCCAAAGAGAAGAGCAATCAGCCGAAGGGATTAGGTGAGGAGGGGAAACTCAGGGACGCCCAAAGAAGCAGGCCAGAAGAGCAGGAGAAAGGGGATTAAAAGACAGGAAGCCAGACAGAGGAACAGTCAGCCATAGGGACCCAGGTGGGGGGGATAAGAGAGGTCTCCAACAGCAGGACAAACTTGTCTGTCAGTTTGTCCTACTGTGGTGACATATAGACATGAGTTTTGAGACTGAGCCTCTGGTGTTTAAAACCCAGCGAGATGCACCTGGTGCATAGGTAACAGCCCAGTTTATAGACTGAGACAGACTAGGAAGAAGGAAGAGGCCGTCCACTTCTGAAAGAATTGGCCAGGGAAAACCTTATGAATAGCAAAGAAACACTGTTTGATCCCTAGAGTAGTTACCCTGAATTCAGACTTCTACACTCCTGAACTATGGGAGAATAAATCTCTGTTTCTTAGAGCCATCTACTTGTGATATTTCTGTATCACAGCACTAGATAACTAAAACAGAAGCCATAGTAGGAACTTCTAAATTCTGCTAGGCTTTTCACTTTATTTTCACTTTATTCAACAAAATGTTATGGAGATTGGTTTAAAAAAAAAGAAAATGTTATGGAGATAACTTTAGTACTGGCTTAGTATTTATGTCAATTGCAAAATTACAGTTAAATATGCAGGCAGGCCACATACACAGACAATAATGAAGATTCCCCCTCCCCCCTGCAACACACACACACACACACACACACAAATATAAAACACTTCAGAAACAGCTGAAAGAAAACTGTCTGCAAGGGTTGAATTAGGAGCCCCTGGGTGGCACAAATGGTTAGGCAGTCCAATAATAGCTGAAAGGCTGGCATTACGAAGCCCCCAGAGGCACCATGAAGACGAGCCTGGTGACCTGCTTCTGAAAGGGTGCCACCTTGAAAACCCTGTGGAGCACAGTCCCACTGTGCACACGTGGGGTCGCCGTGAGTCAGAATCGACTGGATGGCAACCACCTCCACCACCACCAAGATTTAAGTCATAAAGCTAACACGTCACGTACCAAAGCAAAGACACGAAAAATTATCTTCAAAAGGCTTCCAGGATTTCAGAACTTCCTCGTATCCTGAGGATTAAAAAAATGTAAAGAACTCCAATCAAATGTAAAATTAAGCTGAAAAAGGACTTTTAGAGGAAGGCAGAGTGTGTAAGAAAGAGCTCGCAATGAAGTTAATGAAATCCATGACGGCATGATAAAGTGTGATTGCAAAGTATAAGATTTAAAAAGAGCTCTTGAAAGAGATATACCCAAAGGGGAAAAAAATTATGTATATATGATCTAAAATTTCACTAAAACTCTCCAAAAATCTAGCAGTTGAACTGGGGGCTAGAGGGAAGAAACAGACTAGTAGGGAAGTAAAAACTTACTGAAGCTCTTGGTGTTTTGAGAACAGTAAGAAGTGACATTGTACAAATTAAATTCAGCTAAAATTAATGACAATAGTATGGAAACAGAAGTCCCAACATGACACCTACAATATGATGTCACACTAAAATCTTAACAGTTTAGTGATATATAAAAAGTGTGATTACCAGGGACCACTATCCCTGCTTGAACTATACAATATTAGTAAGTGAGAACATATTCTTTTAGTAAATGGGAAAACAATAAAATTATTTGCAAAACTAGAAAAAGAAAAGAGCTCATCTGAAGAAAAGCTGGGTGGTCACAACAGGGAAATGGGAGTCACAATACCAGCAATGAAGACTAACATTTGAGAGTTTGCTAACTCTCAGGTCCTGTGCTAAATGTTTCACATTAGCCTTGAATCCTCATGAGCACCATCAAGTAGACAGTACTATACCATCTTATCGAAGAGAAACAGGTGGATTTGGGAAGCACTTTGTCCAAGGTCACACAATTGATAACTAGTTGAGCTGGGAGTCAAACCCAAGGTTTGCTAACTCTTATCATCTTAAAAAGTCTTCTTAAGAAACACGCAGGAAAAAAAAATGCATTGACCCATGTCACCTTAGATTTGTGTGTTTCACTGTACATAAATTATACTTCAATAAATGCATTAAAAAAAATTAAAAAAAAAAAAAAAAAGAAACGCACAGAGGCAGTGCCCACCTAAGCACTGCCCAGAGGAAAGGGTGCCCATCCCAAGAAAACCAGGCTAGTCCTGGGGCAGGACTATCCCCCATGTGAAGGCTTTCAGGGCAACTCCCCTTCTCTGACTCCAATTCATGGCATCCCAGGTATTTCAGAGTGGAACTGTGCTTGACAGGTACCAAAGAGGAAAGAAGGCTGCATCTTCTGACCTTCTCTAATTCCACAAGAGGAAGACAGAATCACCATCAGTAGCCCAAGGCCTATTCCTTTGAGGCCAGACATGCTGCCTCCCTCCAGCGCTTTCCCCAACCCTGACACCAACTGTTCCTCCCACAGCACCCACCACCTCTCTGCTGGGTTCAATAATTCACTGCAGTGGCCACACAGAACTCACAGATTATGGGGCTTATTAGGGAAGCACCAGACTGCAATTCAAGTTCAGAAATGCACTCAGTCTCTTGCACCTGGCTGTCTTACTCATCAGCCAGCAGTCTCAGTAGCACATTGCTCTCTCAGCAGTGCGTGTCTCTCTCTCTCTCAGCAGTGTGTGTCTCTCATGTCTTTCAGGAGTGTGTTTCTCTCAGCAGCAAGTCTTTCTCAGCCAGCGGTCAGAAAGACTCCTTCTGCCTCTAGGAGGGCTCCTTTTGAGCCTGGCAGAGTGGTCAAACTAACCAATCCCAACATCAGAGTTCTACACACCTGTAAGAGAGTGAACTTCCCAGCAAATTACTCTGTGTTTGCCACTCCTCAGAAGGAAGGTTGGGCAATCTACTTCCATAGTGATACCATTTCAGAAACCCAAGGAGGGGTCGCTATGAGTCAGGTCTGACTTGATGGCAAACAACAACAGCTACCAACAGAAATATCCCAGGTGGATAACTTTAACAATCAGGAACTACTCAGTTGCTCACAGCAAATTCACCATGGGGTTTACAAAGACTTATGGGTAGAAAAGCCACAGTATGTAATTTACTACACCGCAACAGGGTTTTCAGTGGCTGTGACCTTTTGGAGGCAGACTACCAGGACTTTCTTCCAAGGGCACTCCTGGGTGGATCCAAACTGCCAACCTAAGTGAAGGAGCCCCAGTGACACAATGATTAAGCACTGAGATGCCAACCAAAAGATCTTCATTTTGAGCCCACCAGTGACTCCACAAGAGAAAAGACTGGGTGATCTGCTTCTATAAAGATTGTTGTTGTTGTTGTTGTTGTTGTTGTTAGCCGTCGAGTTGGCCCCGACTCATAGCGACCCCTCCTTGGGTTTCCGAGGCAGTATCACTACGGAAGTAGGATTGCCCAACCTTCTTTCTGAGGAATGGCTGGTGGGTTTGAACCACCAGCCTTCTGGTGAGCAGTCAAGTGCCTTAGGCACTATGCTACCAGAGCTCCTAGCCTAGGAAATCTCACAAGATAGTTCCACTCTGTCATATGCAGTTGGGCACACACCACCACCACCCCTTCTCTGATCCCAAGATCACCAAGCAAATTCTGGTTTGCTTGGCTCCCATGTGACCTGCCTGGAGAGTGAGGATGGCCTGACGAGATGGCACACATACTTGGGGCTCTTGGCAGTTTCATCCCAAACCTAACCCACTGCTATCAAGCAATTCTGACTCATTGCCCCTTAGGACAGAGTAGAACCATTTCATAGGGTTTCCAAGGCTGTAAATTTTTACCGAAGCAGACTGCCACATCTTTCTCCTATGAAGCAGCTGATGGGTTTGAACTGCCAACCTTCTGGTTAGCAGCTAAATGCTTTAACCATTGTATCACCATTAGCTCCTGGCAGTTCCATATCACCTTATCAATTACTAAGTTTGTATCCTGGTTTTACACAGCATTCTCAGTGAGCTGGGTTAATACAGGTCTTCCTCCCTGAGGTGTCAGGTTTTGAAGCCTGCCAACCTGACACGGGGACTCTAGACTGTTGACTCCACCAAGGGGACACTGCTGCTTGGGAGTGGTCATCTCCCACTGACACGCTCTAGTCTCACCACCTTGCTCAAGGCTCTACAAGATGTACTTACCAAATTGGAAAGTTTTCTAATTCCCCCTTAATCCTCTAAAGACTCTCATAGCCTCTCCTGAAAAAGTGTTGTAAGATTCAGAATGAACAACATGCAGAGAATTTGAGCAACTCTGAGAAGCTGTTGCTGTTATAAACAGCAACATTTTCCTAAAGAAATGATTTTTCCCCCATTTTTAAAAGTCCTTTTCCATAGCTGAAATATGAAGAATTGAGAAAGATAGCACAGTAAGTTAACTGAATTGGACGGAAGTATATTAACCTTTCTGTTTTTAGTTTCTCAGACATTCAAAACAGGTATGAAGAGTCAATACGCTCATTTACCCAGCTTAAGAAAGAAAACACTACCATACAACTGAAGGCCCTGGAATAGCTTTACAATGGTACTACTGTACAACGCTTACAATTGTAATCACAGGTATGAAATGGTATTCAGTTAAGGAAGAAACGCAAGATTTTTTTCTTCCAGTTTAAGTGTGAGCAGTGGCAAAGCTTATGGCAAATCCACATGCTATGATAATTGGGAATTTGCTTGGAGGGAGAATAGTGTGAGACACCAACATACCAGTATTTCTCGGTATGGATCACACGCATGTATATGTACACAAACTAGAACAGGTGTTGCCCCACTCAGATTATTTCTGAAGTCAGTTGATAAGATTAGGCCTAGGGCTCAAGCCATCTGTTTACATGCTACAGAGCAGCACTTCTGCAGCTTGAAAAGGAAAGTTGTTACACAAACTAACAGGCTAATTCCAGCTGCCTACTGTTGAAAATGGTGGGACAGTCTCTCCAAGGGCAAGACATTTCTACAGACCATGACTCTTCCCTCTCAAAGCACCCCATTGTTCTGTTAAAGAAGTCTCATGATCTACTCACAGTTGTAGGAAGTTGCTTGATCTCAGAGATGGATAACCTCAAACAAGGGATGGCAACTGCTTTGGACTTCTGGACAAACAGAGAAGCAAAGCTATACCTGTGGGTTCAGTTCAACCTGTATTTACTGAGTATATTCCAGGCCTGGGGCTCTGGGTACAAAAATAAACCAATCACAGTTCCTCAAGAAGCTGACTCTCTAGAAGTTGTAGGCAGAACTGGTGCATAAGGAAGAAACCAAAAGACGAAAAATAGGCAGAAGGAACAAAAAAGATGGAATGCACACACGGAAACAGGGCCGGTCACTGAGACCCACCCTCCTGGCTTATATTGTCCTTCTTGGGCTGCTCCATGTCAGTTTCTTCCTCTAGAAGGCTCCTGCTCCTCCTCTAGTCAACCCTGAGGTCTGTGGGGCCCTCTCTTTCTCCCCTGGACAGCCTCAGACCCTCTCTCGGTTCTTGTAAATGACCTAAGCTGATGATTCCCAAATCTCTTCCCTCCAGCCTGGATTCTCACCTGAGTTCCAGTCCCACACATCCATCTATCTGCTCAACATCTCCCATTGCCATCTAGCTCAGTATTCCCAAAACTCAACTCACCACGTGCCTCTCCCTGGTTCCCCTCAAACCTGCTCCTCCTCTTACATTTCCTCTCTCAGTTACAGTCCCCACCACGTCCTGAAAACCTGAGTGTCTAATAGACCCCTTGCTAACCCTTTCCGCCAATACTTACTTGGTAGGTCTCTCTGTTAGTGACTGAATTATGTCCCCAAAAAAGACATATTGATATCTTAACCCCCAGTGCCTGTGAACACATGAAGCCATCCTGGAGTAGAAAACTCATAGCCATCGAATTGATTCCAACTCATAGTGACCCCCACTGGGTTTCTGAGGTGGTAATAAGGAAGTAGATTGCCCAATCTTCCTTCCATGGAATGGGTTCTGGTTAGCAGTCTGATGCCTTAGGCACAATGCTACCAGAGCTCCTCTCCTGGAATAGGGTGGGCCCTAATCCAATGTAACTGGTGTCTTTATAAGAAAAGGAGAGAGATGAGTTATGCTGCTACAAGCCAAGGAATGTCTGGGGCTACCAGAAACTGGAAAAGGCAAAGAAGGATCTTTCCCATAAGATTTGGAGGAAGCATGGCCCTGCCAACACCTTGATTTTGGACTTCTGTTCTCCAGTACTATGAAAGAGAAAATTTTTGTTGTTTTAAGCCACTCAGTTCGTAGGACTTCATTACAGCAGCCCTAAGGAAGGCTCACTGCCATCAAGTTAATTCTGACTCACAGCGACCCCTGCTGGGTTTCCAAGGCAGTTAATCTTTATGGAAGTAGATTGCTCCATCTTCCTTCCACAGAATGGCTGGTGGGTTTGCACCACCTACCTTCTGGCTAGCAGTCAGATGCCTTAGGCACTGTGCCACCGGAGTGCCTTAGAACCGAAGACAGATTTGAATGTCTCCAGATCTAGCCACTTTTCCTCATCCCTATCCAAATCCAGATGGCCACCAACTGCACCAAAATGACTCTTCTCTAATCATTCTCTGGAGAGACTTTTCTTGGCAAAACAATCGTAACACACCATCATTTAAAAACCCACTACTGTAGATGGTGTCCTGCTAGCACACCCGACATCCCTGAATGGGATCTGAACAGGAGGTCCTGGATAGAGTGGGAGAAAAATGTGCAACAAAACTCAAAATACTAAAAAGGATCAGGCTCACTACTCTGATACAGACTATGGCCCTTCACACCTTTGAAGCCTGGAGGGGAACTCACCCCTGTGGCTCAACTTTCACCAAACAACAGACAGGCCAATAAGGTAACAATAACATCTGGGAGGTGGCACCCCTCAGAACAATCAACATATGAGATCAAAAAGGTCAGTATTTGGCCAGAGAAAGCTCAGAAGGCAGGAAGCGATAGAAAAGAAGGATGAATGGAAAAGGGAAACCTATGGAAGAAGTGGGAAAAGTGCTATCACACCCTGGGGATTATAATCAATGTCATGAAACAAATGGGTATCAATTGTTGAATGGAAAACCAACTTGTTATATAAACTTTCACCCAAATCACAATAAAAAGTTAAAAAAAAAAAAAAAATTGGCATCTCTATTACCTTCAGGATAAGTCTATAAACTCTTTAACAAAAGCCCCACCTTATGTGGCCTCAATTTTCTGCTTTCTTACTCAGCACTTCAGCCTCCAGGCAGACCAGCTGTTTTTGCCTCAAGCCACTACTCATGCAGTTACTTTAGTTAGAAATCTTTTCCAACCCTTAAAAAGATTCTCCTGCCCCATCCTTTAGGTCCCAGCTGCGTGATCACCTGTTGGGAGAACCTTTCCCCTTGCTGACCCTCCCTACCGCTTATCGCATCCTCTATTTGCTCTCTCATACCATATATATAGGGAGCTCTGGTAGCGTAGTGCCTGAGGCACTTGACTGCTAACCAGAAGGCTGGAGGTTCAAACCCACAAGCCACTCCTCGGAAGGAAGATTAGGCAATCTATTTCCGTAGTGATACTGCCTTGGAAACCCAAGGAGGGGTTGCTATGAGTCTGACTCGATGGCACAAAACAACCACCACCATATATCATACCTGTTCTCTTGTTGGTATCAACACCAGGGTAAACTTCTACTAGTGAGGACTTACTGTTCTTCAATACTAAATGATCAAATAACTGGATGGTCACCAAGGGTAAAGTTTTATCTAATCCTGACTTGTTATGATCTACATCAGTGGAATTTCCTGTTAGAAATCTAAGATAGAAATTTAAGGAGAATAACCAGTTTCTCCATTTTTCTCTTACCCTAGAACCAGCTAAAGGATCAGAATTCCTTGGTTTAATGATAGCCCTTTTCTTCAAGGCCCATTTTAAATTTAAGACATCATCTGGAATCACCTGTGAGTACTGTACTCCTTTAAATAATCATCTAAGTAAAATCAAACAATAAACACTTATCCTAGACCAAAGATGAGAACATAAGGGGGGGACAGGGAAGCTAGATTAACGGAAGGAGAACAACTACAATGGAATAATGAGAATTCTGAGACATTGTGAAAAATGTACCCAATGTCCCTGAACAATCTGTAAAGACTTTGTTAAGTGAGAACCTAATTTGCTGTGTAAACTTCCACTAAAAACACAGTAAAATATATATCTATGTATACACACTATTCAGAAACAAGAGGTCTCCAATAATTCTTTTACTGACTAAATTTTGAGGCATTTCAGGGCAAACCTATTATCACTGGAAAACACTAGTTACTAAAGCTTACACGTATACATGCACATTAAATCATACCACCACTTTTAAGGGTGTGATACCACTCCACTGTGGTTCAGATGAAGGAACTGGGGCTCAGAGAGGTCAAATAATTTGTCCAAACTCATACAAGCAGATGGTGAGGAAACTAGAATTCAAAATTGGGACAGCATGTCTCTAGAATCTTGGCCCTGTCTACAGTAAATAGTCAGCTTGTTGAATGAATAGAAAGTAAAACTGTACTATGTCAGAATGACCCGTATGGGGTTATATTAGAAAAGGAAGAGTTGAATAATCCAAGATGCATTTATATTTAATTTTGGGCACATTTGGGGGCAATAAGTTTGCATTTTCAAAAGCTCAAAAACTAAACAAAACAAACACCAGTTTCTCCCTGAGCAAGGCAATAAGCTTGGGTCCCACTGCCTACAGCATATATGGGCTGAGGGAACTAGCAGGGAGTCTCTCATATCAGCTTAAAACAGCCCGATCTGTGGCCTTTCACAAAACAAACACACACATACCCCAAACCAGCTGCCATCCAATAGACTCCAGTTAGTAATGGCAACCCCACGGGTGTCATGGTAGAACACCACCTCACGGGGTTTTCAATGGCTGAGATCTTCCTGGAAGTAGATCACCAAGCATCTACTTCCTAGCATTGGTGTCACCCAGCATGGTAGCTCATGGTGTCCCACAGCTCCCCATGAACCTCCTCCTACATACAGGATCCTTAGTAACGTTCATTACCGATTTTAATAGTAGAAGACATGATAAACACAGCTGTAGATTGCTTAAATTCCTAGATTATATGAAAACTAACAACCACTAACAACAAAATTGTTTCGTAATATGTTTCTACAATGAAGTACATTATTGGTTACAACATTGTTAGCAACTGAGAGGAAGCCTTTTTAATTTTTCTCCTTGACTGTTAATTACTACTTCATTCTTAAAAAAGTTATTGATATAGGTTCACAAATATTAATTATCATAATATTGTAACTAAAACACCAAAAACTTGACAAAATCTGTGACTATAAAAACACTGTCAGCAAGAAAACAGCAGCATGTGGGAGGGAGGGGAAATGCAGACAAAACCACGTGATTCAAAGCTTCATTGCTATTGGATAATAATGAAAGTGGGTAATAATGACAGCTGGGACAGAGCTCATCAGAAGGTTCAAAAAGTAAATTAGTATAGAGTTTTAGCCTTCTAGGTATACTTATACATGTAAACTGGGCTTATGAAAAATGTTTTTGTTGTTTTAACTAACTACAGGAATATTTTTATGAAAAGTAATAAACTTGTGCTGAAACACTGCACAGAAGTTGTATAGGCAGTCCTTCTGGTGTCACCTCCTCTGCCAGTGCCACCAATGTGGTCCACACCCCCACACCCACTAGTGGCACCACTGTCACCAGGCCTCTTTCTTTCTGCGGAGTGGCTGGTGGGTTTGAAAGACCAACCTTCCAGTTAGGAGTGAAATGCCTTAGGCACTAGGCCACCAGAGCTCCTTTAAAAAACTCAGGTACTGTTAATTCTCTTACGGGGCACCCTCAAGGGAAGACCTCTTGCTCTATAGCTCTTCCTTCCTTGTGGGGAGGGGGGCTGGCAGGCTCGAGATGACATGTTTTGGGTGCCCCCCATTCCACAGGCCGGAACACACAGCCAGCATGCGTCCAAGTGGCGATGCATGAAGACGCCTGAGGCCACCTCTGCTCCTTACCTCCCGCAGCTCCAGCCTTTGGGCCACAGCCTCCAGGCTCTCCTGGCCAGTGCTCTCCACCGACAGAGTGAATTCCACAAACTCGTTGTTGAGCAGCTGGATCCGCGCAACCAGGCAGCTCTTGCTGGACACCGTGTAGCGCCGGGTGCGTTTCAGTTTCAATCCAAATGGCAGTGGCATCTTCTTCCTCCAAGAGTCCAGGGGCAGCAAGGGAAAAGTACCCCCGCCGATCCAGCGGAGGCGACACACGAAGGACTCGTTCCTGTCTGATGGGATGAGTGCCGTGCAGTCTCAGGCTGCTCACCCAGCAGCCGCTGCCGCCATTAAAAAGCAATCAAGTCTGCAAAGGCCAGGCGAAAGAAGCGTCCACGCCAGCGCTGAGGAAAGAGGCACGCCGGTTACACAGGCAATCTGGCAGCTCTGGACCTGAGTTTTCAAAATACACATCAACAAAGCTGTGTCCTAAGAATAAGCCTTCCCTCTCCTCTGGGAAAAGGAGGCACTGGAGCGGATCCTGGCCGCAGTGCAGAAGCTCAACAGCAGAGCTGGCGGCTTTGGTCCACGCCTCACTCATGCAACACACACTGACGGCAACCACGTGGGCTATTGTCAGTGTTCAATGGGATAATGCCAGGCCTCAGGGCAATGCCAAATCTACCAAACCCCACCCACTGCCGTAAAGTCATCCCAATTCACAGCCACCCTGTAGGACACAGAACTGCCCCACAGGGGTTCCAAGGCTGTAAATCTTTACGCCTGGTTCTCTTCCTTTTTAGGATAAAGGTTTGGTTTGGGATTTTCCCACATTGGGAAAATCCCTATTGGCCTCCCCTGTCAATACTCCAAATGTCAGGGTTCTCTAGTCCTCAAGTGAGATAACAACAAAACCATCCCAAAAGGGCTAGGTTCAAATCCCAGGCCCAGTTCCATTAAGCAAAGGAACCCTGGGACCAGATGGAAGGAATAATTTCCCCCTCACACCTGGCAGCTCTGAGGTTCTAACGAGGTGAAGCCAGCCAAGTATTTGTAGAACCTTTACGGTTTACAAATATTTCCGCCATCAAGTTCATTGACTTGTAAAATCATAAAAGACCCTACACATGCTAGTTATCAGATTACCACTGGCACCGTGGCAGTTCCGAAAAGCGTGGTCCCGGCTCTTCTCCAAGGTGGGGTCACCCGAAGTGGCGGTGGACCTTCACCTAAGATGGGCCGCGGTCCAGAAAAGGCGGGCAAGGCCTTAAACGCCATCCTTGGTAACGAGAGGCGGACGGAGCTACCGAAACCAGGAGCCCAGAGGCGCTGTCCTGCTCTGGCCTCTCTGGGGTCCTCCCCCCGGAAAAGGCAGCGGCGTTGCCAGGCCAACGGGTAGCCTCAAAGGCACCGGAACCCTCCATAAGCGGCCGCGTTTCCGGACGGACGCACTCTGTAGGACCGGCCTCTCTACTCCCCTTTAAAGGGCCCCCAGTCGAGCCTTACGAACTGTGGAGAGGTTGGGTAAGGCCTGTTGAATTCGTGATTTGGAGCCACAGGATCTCAAAATACGCGTTTGCAAGGTTTTCAACCCCACCTGCTAATGGTAACGCCTGTACTGAGGCAAACTGAAGGCGGGCGGTAGCCGGCGGTGAGGGTGGGGTATACCTGGTGGACAACCGCTGCCCCCTTCCCCCACCCCGGAAAAAAAGGAATCGACAAAATCCCATATATTTCCAGAATCTGGTGACGGCTTCCACTCATCCCTTGCTCAAGGCTGCCCCCAATGAGGATTTGTTTTTCTTGTTGTTGTTATGTGCCTTCTAGCAAGACCTCTAACTGCCCTCGAATCATTAGGACTCATAGCGACCCCCATTGGGTTTCCAAGGCTGTAAATCTTTACCGAAGCCGACCCCACAGAGCGGGTGGTGGGTTCCAACCATTGACCTTTTGGTTAGCAGCCAAATGCCTAACCACACCACCACCACCAGAGCTCCTTCTAATGGGGCCTAGCCGTGGCCAATCACCCTGAATTGGGGCCGAGGGTGCAGACAGAGCCTCCGAGGGGGCTGCCTGGGGCGGGGTAGGATCTGCCAGGCAAGCCCTCTTATCTGCCTAACACTGACCCCCAGCTCAGGCCCAGTGGCTTTCTCAGCTTCGCACGCGCATGCGCTGAGCTGGGAATGGGTCCTTCACTCCTAGTCCTCAGAGCTCTCCTGACTGCGTCTCAGCTCCCGCGGTGATAAGCATCAAGGCTGGGGGATGGCAGAGCTGGAAAGTAGGGTTCAGCTATGACACTAGACTTTGCCAAGCTTACTCCATTCCACAAATGGGTATAGTGGGCACTGTGAGAAATCAAAGACAACTCCCAAACCGTCGCTGCCTTTAAGAGGCTTACACCACCAGCACCACCCACTGCCATCCAGTCGATTGTGACTCATAGCGACCCCCACTGGGTGTCCAAGGCGGTGAATCTTTGCGGAAGTAGATTGTCCCATCTTCCTTCCTTGGAATGTTTGAACCGCCCATTGCTGGTCAGCAAATGCCTTAGACACTGCCACCAGAGCTCCTTAAGGAGCTTACAACGATGCTATAATTACCCAGGGAGCACTCTCTCTAATAAAGCTCCCTACACACACATACACACACACACACACACACACGTTTTCTCTCTGTTTTGTGTGTGGGTGTGTGTGTGTGTTTGCTTTTGTTTGTATTTTTGTTCTCTGGTTATTTCCAGATAGCCAGAAAAGGAAAGTAAAAGAAGAAAGGCCACAGGAAAAAATGGAACCAGACAAGTGGTGGGAACCATAAAAGCACTGTGTTAACTAACAGCATTTGCTGAGTGCCTTCTGGTAAAGCACCAGACTAAGTGGGAGCTCTGGTGGCATAATGCCTAAGGCTAACCAGAAGGCCGGCAGTTCAAACCCACCAGCCACTACTAGGAAGGAAGACTAGGCAATCTACTTCAATAGAGATACCCCCTCAGAAACCCAAGGAGTCAGAGTCAACTCCACTCCATGGCAATGAGTGTTTTAAGGAGGGAAATAGAAAATAACTATTGTAAAAAGATGCCATCACCACCTGCATTAGTTTTAACACTCTGCTGTTTCAGGGATACAAACCACATGGACAGGTGAGGCAAAATGAAAAAAGAAAAAGAAATGACAACCTTAAATAATAAGTGTTTAACTAGAAAGCTGCCTGATAAAATAAAAAAAAAAAAAAAAGATTATATCTCCTTAACATCATAAACATGAAATACTTTTTCATGAGGTGAAGTGGTAGGTTTCAACTTTGATATACAAATTGGTGACTGGAAACAGGACAGATTGAGTAGAAGAGATGAAGAAATGAGATTATATGCAGAGGAAAGATAAATATTTCATGGGATGTTCAAATATGGTAGTGTCTTCACTAAAAAGAATCAAGCCTTGGAGCAGTAGATCTTACACTCTATAGCTTAATTATTAACTTGAGCTTTATTAGGCAAACTCAGGAAGAAAACTTTCAGTTGCCTCTGGGATTTGAAATGTATTACAGCTTCAGGTACAAGAAAAAGGCAACGTTTTCTCTACTGAATATATTTTTTTGGGAGGGGCGTAGATGTTATGTCATTGGGAAGTTAGGGTATGTGTGTATCAGTTTCATTTCCCCCATGATACAGCCATGAGAATGGCTTGATTTTTGGTTATGTGCATAAAACCCACTGTGTTAAAATGCTGTTTTGCTTAATACAATATTTACAAAATTATCAATGATTTACTGATCTTACTTTTAAGTTATATGCAATATTTGTTACCAAATGATGTCATAAAGTTATGAGTGTTTGTAATAGTAAAATCAAGAAGCAGAAAGTTAACGTGCTCTTTTGATCTATTTCAAGTATAAAGTAATAGGCAATAATTAAAAGACAGATGAATCTGGAATTATAGTTTATGTAACTACTAAAGGAAACAGATAACTCATAATGTTTGAAGGAAAATGCTAGGCGATACTGTTTCTGTATAAAAACCTTTCCCTTATGTTGTAAGAAGTCAATACACACTCAATTCTGCTTTAGTGCAAGCTTTCGAAAGGTAGTCTGAGCTATTTTGTGAGTAGTTATTTGCTGTCGAGTCGGACCCGACTCACAGCGACCCCTCTGTGGGTTTCCCAGGCGGTATCACTACGGAAGTAGATTGCCCAAGAACATTTTAACTTTCGCCCTCCACAACCTCTTCCCAAAGTTTCTCTAATACACTTTAATCCTGAATTTTGGAGAATATTTCCTGTTGTTGCTAAGGTTCTCACCACGCTCAATTTTGCCAACGTTGCTTTAAAACAAAATAATCACTGAAGGGAGAGAGTATGTGGCACTTCTAGAGTAATACCTAAACCCACAGCACGAAATCAAGCCTATGTTTATCATGGACAGTTTGTGCGGAGATACTCGAGGATAAAATGTCCTAGAAAAAACAGATTTTTCCTTTCAGAGTAAAATTACTGTCATGTCATAAGCTTAAAAAGTAAAATTCTGTCAGCAACTATCAGGCGTACAATGGTTGTCACTTGGAGCACACGAGTTTTTTGTTTTGTTTTGTTTGTTTTTAATGCGTTTTTGAGCATACGCTATTATTACAAGGCTTTCTCAGTCAAAAGGAAAATAGGACGAGCGTGCCAAGAGCGGCCAATCTAATCAGGATTTGTAGAAATCACAAGTCGGAATTTGCAGACCCGAGAATTCTTTTCCAGAGTAAACACTCTTTACTCCAAAAGCAAAATAAGCGTCACCAGTCCCTCCCTGCGCCCCCTCTCGCCCAAGTTATGTGGCAAATTTCACAATTACACATTCCCAGAGGCGCAGACATGCCTCGAACGTCGGGAACCGCGATGCGGGGTTAAGCCGCCGCGATCCTTAGAGGGGCTCGGAACAGCAGCGCACCCACCCACCCCTCGGTCAAGCACTCGTCTCCCAGAAAGAGCTGGAAAAGCAGCCTCTTCTCTTTGTTACGCGCCTGCCGCGGGTCGCACAAGCGACCGTCCTGCGGGACGCCGGGGCCGGCGCCGCGCTCGCGGTCCCC
>NW_006922332.1:601009-605374 GCF_000298275.1 Orycteropus afer afer
GAGGGAGAGGCCGCACAAAGAAGCCCGGCGGGGGCGGCAGGAAGGCGGACGCACGGCCGGACACGGGACACGCGGCCGGAGCAGCGGAGCGGCCGGCGGGCGTCCCTCCCCTCGGCCCCGCGGCGGCCCGTGACCTCAGAGAGTTGGAATGCGGGCGGCGGGGTACGGGCGCGGCCCGGGGGAGGCGCGGACAGCTGCGCCCGGCCGCCGGGGAGGGGGCGCCGCCGCGTAGTGTAATCATATGACCACTTATTTTAGGCGTTTCCAAATAAAGCAGGGCTTTGAGGAAAAGGAGGGGAGGGGGATGTTGTTCGATTCCAGGTGAGGGGTTTTAATCCTAGTACCAAATACCCACTGCCATCGCGTCTGCTCCATTCATAGCCACCGTATAGGACTGAGCAGAAGTGCCCCCATAGGATTCCCAGGCTTCAGCAAACTGTGCACATCTTTCTCCCACACAGGGAAGGGTTCAAACCGCTGACCTTTGTTTAGCAGCTGAGCATTTAACCGCTGCGCCACCAGGCTCTGTCAAATAGTCTGTATGTCCCCAAATCAACCTTTCCTGGGCGACATTTAAAACTGGCACTCTGCATATTGTATGTATATGCAATGCAGACTGGAGTTAACATGGATGGAGACTCCAGGCTCAAACGGTGTAGTTCAAATCCCAACTCCAACACTTAATAGCTGGGTGGGCTTGTGCAAATTTCTTAACCTCTCTGTTCCTGTTTCCTTTCTTATAAGACAAGAGTAATGATAATCACTATCCAGTAGCTTGTGTTAAATATTTGTGAAGTGTTTCACTCAATTCCAAGGCCTATTGTTGTTGTTGTGTGCCATCAAGTCGGACCCAACTCATAGGGACCCCTCCTTGGGTTTCCAAGGCAGTATCACTACAGAAGTAGATTGCCCCATTGTTTCACTCAATTCCAAGGCCTATTAGCAATGTTTATTATTACGTTGTATTGTACCATAAATGTACAGTCCTCGGAAGGAAGGTTGGGCAATCTACTTCCATAGTGATACTGCCTCGGAAACCCAAGGAGGGGTGGCTATGAGTCTGTCAGACTTGATGGCACATAACAACAACAACAGCAGCAGCTAAGGAGTCAAACTGTGACACCCAAACACCGTTGCAGTAGGGTGTTTAACCTTTCCTTGACGTACACTTGGAGCGAGTAGAGCAGAAAAGGTTTTGCTTTATACAAATTTTAATGTCAATGATTTTTTAAATGCTATTATTTCTGGAAAGCCCTTTTATGTTTCATTTCCCTTAAATCCCACTTCTTCGGTAATAAACAGAATAATTATTGCCCTTTAAGAGGTGGTTCCCACCCCAAGGAACTTCAGGCCTAATGGGTGATAAACATCCTCACACCTCTACACAGGGAATCCTAAGTGGGGAGTGAGATAACTGAGGCACCAGTGCTGTTGGAGAACAACACAGGGCAAGGTTCAGCTTGGGTCACTGTAGCCAAAGGCAAACAAGATAAAGTGTTTCTAATCCACCACCCTGATAAGGCACTGTGCTGGCTTGCCTGTTGCTGTGAGGCAGGAAGCTATGCTACCAGTATGTCAAATACCACTGTGGTCACCATGGTGGACAGGTTCACTGGCGCTTCCAGAGTAAGATGGACGTAGGAAGAAAGGCATGGAGATCCACTTCTGAAAACCAACCAATGAAAACCCTATGGATCAAAACAGAATATTGCCCAATATAGTGCTGGACCATGAGCCCCCTAGGTTGGAAGCACTGAAGTATGTAGTGGCTGCCACAATGAACTCCAGCACACCAAGGATCCGGACGATGCACACACCAGGCAACATTTCTGTTCTGTTGTTCCTGGGTCGCCATGAGTCGCAGCTGACTCAATAGCAACTAACAACAACAAAATGTCATAGAAAAAAATGGACTAATTTGTAATCGACATTTGGATGGAACATTTTGAGGGAGTTATTTTCTGTGTTTGGTTTTTGGTTAGGAGAGAAATGACACAGAAATGGTCTCCCAGTCTGGACATCTTGAAATGACCTATGTCTCCTCTTTTGCTCATCTCCAGTTGATCCACGAGTTCCGATATTTCCTCCTGTGCAAGGTCTCATGAATTCTTTGCTCTGTTCCCACTGGTACATTCTAATCCAACCCTCATTCTACTTCTGGATCATTGCAACAAGCTTTTCCCTGGTCTCCTTGTATCCAGTTTCTCTGTTGCCTCTTTTCTCCATATTAACACCAAAGTTCCTACTCCCTAAGCTTTGTCTCTCTGTGGTACTTATGTTTGTGTGTCAATTTGGCTGGGCCTGGTTGAGTGGCTGGGCAGCTGGTGGTAGTTATTCCCCATGATGAGACTGGCAATCAGCTCCACGGTGGGATCTACCACAAGCAGCTAAGTAGCTGCCTTTGCGATGTAGTCTGCTTCCTGTATATAAGGAGAAGCCTTGGGAATGGGCTCTAGCTTAGGGCACGCTTGGACCCTGCATGCAACCGTGTCGTTGTTCAGCAGCCCGCCATGCTCTGCTGACCTTGGGACTTACAATAGACTTGAATTAATGACCTCCCATGTGATTTGGTAACATCGGGACTGTGCCTTTTTACTTGTCAACCTTGGGCTTGGCAGCCTCAGCAGCCAGCAGCTGTCTGAGTGAAGAAAAGCCTCTAGCTTCAGTGGGCAGGGAGCTGGAGGCAGAGCTGAAGCCCAAGTCTGAGGGGCTTTCACCCAGTCCCTAGAGCTTGGCACTTTGAACTTGGACTTAAAGCCTCCAAATACAAACTCCTGTTTGTTGAAGCCATCCCATTCGTGGTATATTTCTTGTCAGAGAGGCACTAGGTAACCAGAACACCCTCCCACTGGATTCCCCAAGCTCTTCTGTCTGACCTTCAGGGCCTTCCTAGAGGAGCCTGCTCTCTGTGACCACCTTTTTTTCTCTCTCCTCCCCAGCATGCACTCTCTGCCCACATGAAGCTGTTTCTCCTGGCCAGTGGCACGTCCTGCCCCTTCCATTTGTCTAAGCCTTCCGTTGCTCTCCAAGGCTCAGTTCAAGGCTCTCTGCTTCCAAGACAACTTTCTAGTCACACCATTCCACAGTGATCTCCACCCTTGGCAAGGACTTTAAAAATAGTTTCACGAAGGCTTCTTTTATATCTCTCCAAATTCCCAGGACGGCACTGGGCAGAGAGTAGGTACTAAATAAAAACTTGTTAATTGAATCGGGAAGAAAATAAAAGAATTTTAAAAATAGAAAATGAACCTAAGACCCAAGTGATGTTAGACAACTGAGTTGAGCTTCCTCCCTTACAGTCAACAGATGTCATTTGCTGACCAAGTACTTATTAAGCTCTCTTTTCCCCCAGCCATGTTAATTTGGCAGCAATGTCCCTATGACAAGCCACCTAACCAACTCCTTCAAAGTGTCAGAGATGGAATTATTATTGGCTTATGTTTTGGAGGTAAGGAAGTGAGGTAATTTATATGGTTCAACCCCAAAAGATAAAAAGGGCCTACGTGCAAAGTCTCCATCCCATGCTGGAGCCAGACACCCAGCTCTCTTCCTGGGATAACCAGTGTTACCATATTGCTGTGTATCCTTCAAGAGATATCCTGTACACATATAAGCTATTGTATACGTATATATCTTTACCTCCTACTGGAGCCCTAGTGGCACAGTAGTTAAGCACTTGGCTGCTAACCAAAAGATGAGCTGTTCTAACCCCCAGCCACTCCAAGGGAGAACAATGTGGCAATCTGCTTCCATGACAATTACAGCCTTGGAAACCTATGAGGCAGTTGTACTCTGTCCTATAGGGTCACTATGAGGTGGAATCAACTCAACAACAGCTTTGGGGTTTTTCTAGGGGGAGTTTACCTCCTATTGTTACCCAAAACCCAAAACAAAACAAAGCAAAAAAACACTGAACCCACTGCCATCAGGTTGATCCTTATTCATAGTGACCCTATAGGACAGAATTGTCCCATGGAGTTTCCAATGCTACAAATGGCAGACTGCTACCATTTTTCTCCCATGGAGTGGCTGATGGATTCAAACCAATAACCTTTCAGTTAGCAATTGAGCACTGCATCACCAGGGCTTCTTATTGTTACTCAAAGAAGTGGTATAATATGCATACACTTCATGTGTATATGTTTCTTATAAAATTTAAAAGAGAAAGCCCTGCACATGCTCTATAAAAGGGAAGAAAATAGTGTTTTTATTGATACATTGGTATTTTCTCAACAGTTAAGAAGTCAATCTGCTATGATAGCTTGTTGTTGTTGTTGTTGTTATTTGCCGTCGAGTCGACCCCGACTCATAGCGACCCCTCCTTGGGTTTTCGAGGCGGTATCACTACGGAAGTAGGATTGCCCA
>NW_006922332.1:605944-620990 GCF_000298275.1 Orycteropus afer afer
CCTCCAGAGATTTGGACTTTTCGGCTTGGACTTGTCGGCTTCTATACGCTTGTGAGCCATTTTCCTAAGATAAATTTCTCTCTCTCTCTCTCTCTCTAAATATATATATATACACTTTGCTGGTTTTTGTGTTTCTCTAGAGAACCCAATCTAACACACCAACTCATAGTGAACCTATAGGACAGAGAAGAACAGCCCTGTGGGGTTTCCAAGGCTGTGCACCTTCTCAGAAGCAGACTGCCTCAACTTTCGCCCACGGAGTGGCTGGTGGTCACAGCCTTGAAAGCACTGTGGGGCGGTTTCACTCTGCACATACACGATCCCATTGAGTCAGAAGCAATTCAACAGCAACCGTCACCACCAATAGGGTTGCTGAAACAGAGTAGGTGGCTTCCAAGGACAAATATTTACTGTCTCATAGTTCTGGAGACCAGAAGTCCAAATTCAAGATGTCAGCAGGAGCAGTTCCTTCAGCAGGCTCTGAGGGAGAGTAGCCTCCATACTTCTCTCCAGCTTCTGGTGACATCCAGTGATCCTTGGTGACCCTTGGCTTGTAGCTTCATCACTCCGATTTCTCCTGTCTTCACGTGGCTACCTTTCCTCTGTATCTTTCTCTGTCTCATCTTGTGTTTTATGCCATTGCTCTTATTGAATTAGGACCTACCCTAGCATTCCCTCATGTCAACTGAACATCTCCTCCCAAACAAGATCACATTCATAGGTATTTGGGGTTAGATCTTCTGCATAAATTTTCAGGGGACACAAATCAGTCCATGTGGTTGTTGTTATGTGCCAACGAGTTGTCTCTGACTTATAGCGACCCCCTGTCCAACAGAACAAAACACTGCCCGGTCCTGTGCCAACCTCATGATCCCTACTACACCTGAGCTCATCGCTACAGCCACCACGTCAATCAGCCCATGACAGGATCTTAATCACTCCATAGAGGGGAGAAAACCAGTTGCTGTTGGGCTGATCCCAACTTATGGCGACCCCACATATATCAGAGCAGAAGTGGCCTCCAGAGGGTTTTCAATGCTGATGTCAGAATTAGACCATGAGCCTTTCTTCCAAGGTGCCCATAGTGGGACTTGTGCTTCCAACCTTTCGGTTAGCAGCCAAACGTATTAACTCTTAGTACCACTCAGGGATGCTAAGCACTATATAAACTGCCATCCTGTTCAAGGACCTAAGTTGAACAGATGCCCCACCCCACAGAGATAATGGTCCCTAGAGGAAGCAAGATTGGGCAATCTACTTCCATAGTGCTACCACCGCCAAAACCCAAGGAAGTGTCGCTATGAGTTGGATCCAAGTCTACAACAGTGGGTGGTGGGTTAGAGGAAGCGAGTAGTGGGAGTTGGGACCGGAAGCGTAGAATCCCTCAGGCCTCTGCATTCTTGCTGCGTATGCTGCCAACCACAATACTACAGCAACTGTCTCCCTTTCAGTTCCAAAAGAGAGAATTCAGAGGACAGACTCCTCTGGAAGTCAGAGAAGCAATGGTCTTGGTAATTTATTTGTTCAAATGGACAAGAAATGGAGAATGATTTCAGCCTTGGTAGCAAAAATGGCTGTTGCAACTAACATTCCCAACACTTAGGGCTTTTGATCTAAGCACAGATTTCCATGTGATATTCACTATTGTGGTAATTAACGTTATGTGTCACCTTGGCTGGGCCTGGTTTTGCGTGGCTGGGCAGCTGGATGCAGTTACTCCCCCATGATGAGACTGGTAATCAGCTCCATGGAGGAATCTACTGGAGCAGCCTTAGGGATGTGGTCTGCTTCCAGTATATGAGAAGACAGCTTTGAGAAAGATCTCTGAGCCTTTTGGCAGGCTTGGACCCTGAGTATAGCTGAGTCTTCCTCTCAATGGCCTGCCATGTTGTCTGCTGACCTTGGGACTGTAGATGGTTGAACTAGCGGCCTGCCATGTTGCTTGACAACCTTGAGACTGTGCCATTTTACTTGTTGACCTTGGGTTTGTCGGCCTCAGCAGCCAGCAGCTGCCTGAGCTAAGAGACGCTTCCACTTTCAGTGGGCTAGGAGCAAGAGGGTAATTTTAGGAGCTCTGGTAGCATAGTGCCTAAGGCACTTGACTGCTAACCAGAAGGCTGGCGGTTCAAACCCACCAGCCACTCCTCGGAAGGAAGGTTGGGCAATCCTACTTCCGTAGTGATACTGCCTCGGAAACCCAAGGAGGGGTCGCTATGAGTCGGGGCCGACTCGACGGCAAATAACAACAACAACAGGAGCAAGAGGCAGAGATGAAGCCAAAGTCGAGGGGCTTTCACCCAGCACTTAGAACTCAAACTTCTAGCCTCTTAAACTGTAAGAGAATAAATCCCCATTCGTTAAAACCACCATTTGTGGTATTATCTGTTAGAGCAGCACTAAACTGAAAAACCAAACTCACTGCTGTTGAGTGGGATCCTACTCACAGCGACCCCTCCTTGGGTTTCTGAGGCAATATCAATATGGAAGTAGATTGCCCGATCTTCCTTCTGAGGAGTGGCTGGTGGCTTTGAACCGCCAGCCTTCTGGTTAGCAGCCCAATGCCTTAGGCACTACACCAGCAGAGCTCCTGTGTGAACAGTAAGTTACTATATAATTCTAGTGACCAGGACGTTTGTTGTCAGGAGCTGTTGAGTCGAAATGCTGCCCAGTCCCGCACCACCCTCAGAATGATTGCTATGTTTGAGCCCATTTTCGCAGCCACTGTGTGAATGCATCTCATTTAGGGTCTTCCTCTTTTCACTGAAGGAGCTCTGGTGGCATAGTGCCTAAGGCATTTAAATTCTATCCAGAAGGTTGGTGATCCAAACCTACCAGCCACTCCATGGAAGGAAGACTGGGCAAGTCTTAAAGATTTATCACCTCAGAATTCCAAAGGGGGTTGCTATGAGTCAGAATTGACTCGATGGCAGTGAGTTTTGTTTTGTTTTGTCTTTTCACTGGCCCTACACTTTATTGGGGAGCTCTGGTAGCATAGTGGCTAAAGGCACTTGACTGCTAACCAGAAGGCTGGCGGTTCAAACCCACCAGCCACTCCTTGGAAGGAAGATGGGGCAATCTACTTCCGTAGTGATACTGCCTTGGAAACCCAAGGAGAGGGCGCTATGAGTCGGGTCCGACCCGATGGCACATAACAACAACAACAACAACACTTTACTGAGCATGATGTCCTTCTCCAGAGATTGGTTCCTCCTGATAACCTGCTCCAAGTAAGTGAGATGAAGGTTTACCATCCTTTGCTTCTGTAGAGTGTTCTGGGTGTACGTCCTCCAAGACATGTTGGTTTGTTTTTTCTGTCAGACCATGGTATATTCTGTATTCTTCACCAACACAATTCAAAAGCAGCAATTCTTCTCCAGTCTTCCTTTTTATTGTCCAGGTTTCACCAGCAAGTTTACCAAACAACAACAACAAAAAACCCCAAACCAGTCACTCTCAAGTCCATGAGCCTATATATATTGAAAGAGAACTGTGCTCCATAGGGTTTTCAAGAATGTGAACTTTCAGAAGTGAAGGTACCTCTGGTTGGGTTAAAACTACCAACCTTCCAGTCAACTGCTGAACTGTTTATACCATCCAGGACTCCAGGAAATACACTAATGAGTGTATGTTATAAGTGGAATTCTGGGAGGGTGTGATTAGCTTACCTGGCTAATCACTGTGACGAGCTTCTGGCTGAGTTTGAAGGGAGGAATAAAAGTTCCCTAAAATGCCACATCCAAGAGCCTGAAGCAGGATGGATGTGCAACAGCTGGCAGGACTGGAGTCCCGACACATGGCTGGAGATGTCAGCTGGGTCAATGTTACAGGATTTGGGGTTCCATAGAAATGAGGTTGGTACTCAGGTTTCTGACTTCAAACTCAATCTTCTTTCCTATCATCTCTGCTTTGGAAGACAGCCCAGAGCCTTCTTAGCTGGTACCATGACTCACAAAGGCTGGTCATAACACTGCCCCCTAAGCAAAATTTGTCACTCCTCTTGAACCTGAGCCCTTCCATGTTTGACAGGAATTATCAGTGTCCTCGCCCAAATCACAATAAAATTTAAAAAGAAGAAGAAGAAGAAGAAGAAGAAGAAGAGGAGTTGTCATTGTCCATCTAGCTAGGTCTTTTCAAGTCGAATATCCCTAGTCCCTTCCACGATTCCTCTTAGGGTATCATTGTGGTCACGTTCATCAGGATGTGCTGTGGTTTAAGAGCTTACATGGAAAGAGGCATTGGTGGTTCTGTGGTAGAGTTCTCACCCTTCTCACAGGAGAGTTGGGTTTGATTCTCAGCCAGTGCTTCTCATAAATGGCCACACTCCATCGTCAGGGGAGGCTTCAGTGTTGCTCTGATGCGGAACGGGTTTCAATGGAGCTTCCAGAATAAGATGGACTAGGAAGAAAGATCTGGCAATCTATTTCTAAAAAGTCAGCCAATAAAAACCATGTGGATCACAACAGTTTGACTGCAACCAATTAGTTCATTCTGCTGGGCATGGGGTCACTATGATTTGGAGGCAACTCAAACTCAACTTAGTGGGGGCGCTCCCTCTGTGCTCTGGGAGAATTAAAGGGGCAAATTCTTAAGCAGTCTCCATGTCTCTTTTTCCAAAGTTTTAAACTGATTGTCTAAGTTACCTAGTGCTACCATAAACAAATACAGTAACACAAGTGAGTGGATTTAAAGAACACACATTTATTGTCTTACAGTTTGGGAGGCTGCTTATTCAAATCAGGGCATCAATTCTGGAGGAGGATCCTTCCTCCTTGGCATTCCTTGACTTGTAGAGGGATCTTTACATGACGTCTGTCTTCCCCTTGTGTGTGTGTCTCTCTGTGTCCTTATAAGACACCATTCACAAGGAATTAGATATAGAGCCCACCCTACCCAGTTATGATCTCATTAACATAACAAAAGAAAACCCTACTCCCAAACAAGGTCGTGTAGATAGGCACAGGGGTTAGGTCTTCAGCATCTTCTTGGGGAACATAATTCAATCCATAACATTGTGCTAAAAGTTAAACTTATCTTGAATGTATTTTAATAAAACTTTCTCTATTCTTGAATACATTTGTATGAAAACATTCTATATTCTTTACAAAGCATTCTCTCCACAGTCTCTCAATATTGCCTGAGAATTTTATATCCAGTAATGGTAAGATGTATATTTATTCTTAATTCCCAAACAGTAGGTAAAAGAATAGAAACAACGTTCCTGTCTTTAGCCATTGGATTATGAGAATCGTGAAAGCAAGGACTTGTTTTCCCTCAATCATGTGCTTCTGGCTCCCAGCAAAGTGTCTGGCTCAGTGTAGGCATGTAATTTTTAATCAACAAATACAGTGTTGCTATGAGCCAGATACCCTTTGAAATGCTTCACAAATATCAACTTATTTAATCCTCATCATAGGCCTATGAAGAAGAAACTAATGTCATACTGCAAAACCGTTGTGGAGGGAGGCATCTGACTTCCTGTAATTTCACAAGGAGGAGAGAGAATCAAGAATGTCAACAGCCCAGCCCAAAGTTGATTCCTATGAGGTGGAGGTCAGACATGCTGCCACCCTCCAACTTTGTTACCAATTTTGACACCAACAATCCCATTCATGGTACTTTCTACTTCTCTTTGGAGTTGATAATTTGTTGCGACGGCCACACAGAACTCACACAATACTCACAATTATGGGGCTTATTAGGGAAGTAATAGATTTCAATTCACAATCAGAAACAATTTGGGATATGGTTCTTCAATCAACCATACTGTAGCTTCTCTCAACTGTGCCAGAGGCAGGCTGCTGTCTGGCCTCAGCCCTGCTCAGGCAAGCATTACAAAGCTCTTTCAACTTTGCAGGTAGGTGCCCAGAGAGGCACCTCACTCTGCCAGCAAGCCTCCACTGAAGGCACTCAGCTTTTGCACACTGTGGACAGGAGTCCCGTCTCATCCTACCCTGTCTTGTGCCAGTCTCTTGGCTCTCCTGCCTCTGCCACTTGGTGCTATCTCTCTGCCATCTCTCTACTGTGTCTCTGCCATCTCTCTGCCAAGTGTTAACAGCTTTCTCTCTCTGTCTCCTGGATCAAGGAGGTCTAGTAACAGGAATCTTGGGTCTAAAGACACGCTCTGTTCCTGGTTCTTTCTTGATGGTAGTGAGATCTCCCTTTCCACCTGTGGGATGGCTTATTTTAAGCCAAGTGGCATGGCAAAACTGGTCGATGCCGACATTAGGGTCCCATACATCTTATTTCCAGGTCCTACCCCCACAACGGTGCCATGTACCTTATTTACATTATTAACAAGCTGTACAATTCTCTTGGTGGGCCCCAAGGACCTCACATTTGCGTGGTCCCATCCAGTCATCTGGTGGGAGTAACAAAGACCATGACTAGAAGGGCCATATTAAGTAATTCACTGTATCACACATACCCATGTCACATATGTGTAAATTGGGGCATAGAGGGACTAAGCAATTTGCCTAAGGACTCAGAGGGAGTGGCAGACCTGGGTACAAACTCACACTGACTCCCATGTCCTTGTTGCTCTCAGGCACTCTGCCCCACTGCCACTCACCAATGCTGAATGAGAACATGATCACTGGACTTATCCATCAAGAATGCTTTTATAATTGAGGTTTCTGATTTCATTTATTCTACAAATATTTAATGAGTGCTTACCATGTGTCTAGCATCCTGAAAGAAATTTTGGAGAAATACAGAGACTCATAAGAACTTTATAATTTTGTTAGGGAGGAAAAAGACACACACACTTAACATTACAGAATATGTTAAGTGTCACACTAGACATAGATGTTGTGGGAATTCAGAAGAAGAAAGGCTTATGTGAGATTATGAAGGGGCCATGTGTCAGGAAGCCTCTAGGTGGCCCCCATGATTCCTGCCCCTGCTGTTCATTCAGCCTGTATATTCCTTTCTCCTGGAGTGTGGGTGGGACCCATGACTTTCTTCCAGTTAAGGAATATGGCAAAGGTGAAGAGGTTTTCCAGATGTAACTGGGGTCTTAACGTCAGTTGATTTTGAGTCAGGCCCTGAGTGGCCCCAATGTAATCACATAAAAGTCCTTAACAGAGGGCCTGGGCCCTTCCTGAGTTGAGAGACTCTCTTTACCAGCTTGGTTAACTGAGCAGTAATGCTAGAGAAGTACATTGAGGGCAAACCTGAGCGTAGCCCCCAGAAAACAGCCTGCCAAAAGCCAGGACCCCTGCTCAAAACACCACAAGGAAATACATTCTTCCAATGATCTGAGTGAGCTTGGAAGCAGATTCTTCTTCAGGTAGACTTCCAGATGAGAACACAGCCTGGCCTACACCTTGACTGCAGCCTTTTGAGATCCCAAGCAGAAGATATAGCTAAGATGTGCTCCTGACTCACAGAAACTGAGAAAATAAATAGGTGTTGTTTTAGGCAACTAAAACCAAAACAAACAAACAAACAAAAAAACTCACTGCCATTGAGTCAATTCCAAATCATAATGACCCCCATTCGGTTTTCAAGACCGTAAATCTCTACAGAAATAGATTGTCCTGTTTTCTTTCTGTGGAGCAGCTGGTAGATTTGAATCATTGACTTCCAGTTAGCAGCCAAAATGCCTTTTCCACTATGTCACTAGAGCTGAGCGTGTGGTAATTTGTTATGCAGCGATGGTTAACCACTACATACCACTCTCCGGACCCAGGAGACATGGTTCCCAGGTTTTGTGAATCTGGACTGTTGTTGTTGTTATGTGCCATTGAGTTGCACCGACTCATAGCGACCCCTCCTTGGGTTTCCGAGGCAGTATCACTACAGATGTAGATTGCCCCATCTTCCTTCCCAGGAGTGGCCGGTGGGTTTGAACCGAATCTGGATAGTAAACAGCAATGATAGAGGTAGGCAGGTCAGGAGTTGCAAGCACGCTGAGCGGGAAAAGGAAGATGATGAAGACTTCCATTCTAATTTTGGAGAAAATATCACCCAATGCCTGTAGGCAACTGAAGGTTGGGAGTGGAATTGAGGTGAGAACTTGGGTTTGATAGAAAATTTGGTCCTCATTAGCATAGAGGTGACAGTTGAAGTCCCGAGAATAACAGAGTCCTCCAAAAGGGGTCCAGAGAGATCAGAGCACAAGATGAGGGGTGGTAGATAGATCCTGGGGAGAGGCCAGTGATGGGCTTGGGATAAGGAAGGCAGAACCGGGTGCAAGAAAACCAGGGCTTGTGTAGAGTCTTAGAAAGGATGGTCATCTTGTTCTGTTTGCTGGATGTTCCCCTCTTTCCTCCAAGTTTAAATGTAATGCAAGCCCTAAGAGGTGGTTATTTTGTCTCTATTTTACGTGTAAGAAACCGAGGACTCAAGAGTTTAAATACCTGGATCAATACCACACTAACAGTAAGTGGAGGATGGATTCGAACCCGGATCTCACATCGAATCCCAGGATCTTCTCGCTACACATTTAATTGTCCTAATTTTCCAAAGGAGGGTAAGATGGCTACACAGAGGACAGAGGAGAACGTGAACTGCCTCAGGGTTTCAGGGGGCCTCTATTTGCCTGCTAACCAGAAGTCTGGCGGTTCAAACCCACCAGCCACTCCTCCGAAGGAAGGTTGGGCAATCCACTTCCGTAGTGATACCGCCTCGGAAACCCAAGGAGGAGTAGCTGTGAGTCTGATCCCACTGGAGGGCAGCAAGAGAGAGAGAGTTTGTCCTCTCTATCGCCACCAGCCACTCCTCGGAAGGCAGGGTGGGCAATCCTACTTCCGTAGTGATACTGCCTCGGAAACCCAAGGAGGGGTCGCTATGAGTAGGGGCCGACTCCACGGCACGTAACAACAACAACAACAACAACAACAACAACAACAACATCGCCAACAGAGGGCGCAGGAGCTCAGGCTCCCGGGGCCGAGGCAAGCGCATGCGCAGGAACGGCTACACGCGCCCTTGCTCGCTGTCGTGCGCCGGGCCGGCGGGGGCGGGGCACGCCGTACGCCTGGCCGGGGGCGGAGCAGCAGCGGCGGCGGCGGGTCTGCGGAGTGGAGCCGGCGCCGGGCTCAGGGTGAACGAAACGCCGTAGTGCAGAGGCCGCGTCCGCCCCGGAGCCATGGAGATCGGCACGGAGATCAGCCGCAAGATCCGGGTGAGGCCCGCGTCGGCCGGCGCCGGGTGGGAGCGGGGGCGGGAAGCGGGCCCTGGGCTGGGCCGCGGCGGGCGGGCGGTTGTCAGGAGTAACGGGGACGGTGGGCCCGGCCTGGCCGCCGCGGCCTGGCCACCACGGACGCTCCTGACGGAACTCGGGTCAGCGAGCGGCGCCTCCTCGCCCCGGCCACTTCGGGCCTGAGCGCAGACGCGGCCTCGGACTGCGGGGTGAAGGAGGAGTACCTGGGAAACGGAAGGATGCGTGCTTGCCGAGTGGGAGCCGCGCTCGCGTCGCGGCTGGAGGGGGCGCCGCGGGGCGGTGGGGGCCGAGGTGCCTCCCCGCCCCCATCTGGCCGCCGAGGGGCTGGGGGAGCTGTGCGCACCATCAAAGTTGCCTCCGCGCCGCGGAATCGTCAGGTTTCCTCAGAGCCGCCTTTCTCATGTGCACGTTTTTTTCCCCCTCAGAGTGCCATTAAGGGGAAATTGCAAGAATTAGGAGCTTATGTTGGTAAGTTTTTTTGTTGTTGTCGCTGTTGTTAGCCTAATAAAATTTGGAGTTTGTAGTAATTGAATTTTAGTGAATGCATTTTCCCCATCGTATTTTTGGAGAGAGCCCTGCTGCCTTTTGTAAATCTTGTTTTTTTTTTTTTCAAACCTCCCTCTAACAGGGTGTCTGCAAATTGTTTGGCTGCTCCTATTAAGGTTCCGTTATATTTCCTTTAATGTTTGTCGGGTTTTATTTTATTATCTCGATCCTTCCTTTCCCCTAACACTTGTTTCCACAACTCTTATTTTGGATATGAATGTTTGAGGCGTTTGCTTCCAGTGGGTCAGTGAGTTTTGTTTTCGATCACTTTATTTTTTTCTTCCCTCTTTCTCCCTTACCTTGCAACCGTAACGTTTCCTCTCCCTCCTATTCTTTTGTGGTTTATAATTGGGTGTTTACTCTGGGTCAGTTACTGCGCTTAACTGTTGTGTATTCATTAATTTATTCTAATTCCCCAGGAGAACACTGCAAGGTGCGTGGTGATATCCCCCACTGTACAAGCGAGGAAACTTAAGTCTTTACCTGCTTGAGGAAGGTTTTATAATTAACACCTGGGTGTGTTCGGCTCCAAAGCCCGTGGAATCTATAAAAATAACACCAGTTGGAGCAATTTTTAAAGGGTGGGAGACACCGAGGTGCTCCGAAGTCAAAACTGTTTTCATGGTTATACTAAGATGGTACTTGTCAGTTTCACTGTGTTGACATTCAGATTGTGCATAAGCTGGGTTGGGTAAAATTGTTGGCACTTTAGTGTGAATCAAAATTGTCACATTATTCTCCACCCCCAACTTGCAGTTAAAAAAAAAAATCCGGTTTCACTTAAGAATGTGATTGATGAAGCAGTAGTATTATTATTTAAACTCTGGCCCATTGGTTATGTCTTTAATATTCAATGTGAGGAACTAAGGTACTCTGCTGAGTCCTTCATGTATACATACAGCACTTTTGGTGTACTGGTCTTCATGTATACATACAGCACTTTTGGTGTACTGAAGTATGTTGTCTTATGGAAAAACGTTTCTTTGAGTTGAGAACTGAACTAGCCACTTTCTGAATGGAACATCATTTTTTTATAAAATGGGTGAGTTGGAAATGTCCACAGCAGAACATACGCCGATTCAACAGTTTGTCCACGAACTGTTCAGTGACATTGATCACATTCTTCAGGTTGTGTAACCATTCTCAACCTCCTTTACTGAGTTGTTCCTCTTCCATTAGCACAAAGTCATTGCCCCCTAAGTTTCCTATCATTCCAGTTGATTTTGTGGATTTGATCCCAATGCTCATGGCAGACATTGTTTACTAATTAAACTGGTTGATTTAAAGAAGACTTCCGGGGATATTTTTGGTTAAAAGATGTCTCAGGGCAATAGTTATGAGAGTTCATTCTGCTTCAGTGGCTCTCAGAGTCTGGATTCTAAGAGAATTGTGTTCTGCATTTTTTCCCTTTTGCTCAGGATTCTTGTGGTAGCGTAGTGCCTAAGGCACTTGACTGCTAACCAGAAGGTTGGCGGTTCAAACCCACCAGCCACTCCTCGGAAGGAAGATGGGGCAATCTACTTCTGTAGCGATACCGCCTCAGAAACCCAAGGAGGGGTCGGCTGTGAGTCGGGTCTGACTCGATGGCACATAACAACAGGATTCTTGTGTAGAATCTTTGATCAAAACATGGAACATTTTTAACTTCTAAGGACTGACAAACTGTTCATGTACGTTTAGGTGTCTGGGCAGACACCTTGAAAATGAGCAAAGGAAAAGAACTGATAGTCATTGTTGCCAGTGACAAAAGTTGAGCTTACAGATGAATATTAGAATTTTGGAAAATTTATGTCTACCTTCATGGCCTCACCAGCTTACCAGGATTTAAAGGTCTTTCTTTTGAAAACAAGGGTGATATCAGTGAATGTGTTGCTTTTTTTTATTGTATAATGGAAATTATCAACATGTCCATAGTTTACATAGCTCAGTGAACAAGTATTTTCCAAATAATCAATGAGTGATGTTACCAAATCATGCGTGGGAAAAAGATCCATTAAAGGTGCGGATGAGTCAACAGATTTTCTTGTAACAGTGGGGGAAAAAATGTCTTTGATGGAGTTGTAGATACCATGTGGCAGCGAACCTTTATGAACTACCACTGGTCAGATTTTAGCGCAGTGTCGCAGAAGAATAGCCCGTGACCTGAAAAGGCTATACACTGCTCTTTTCCAACTAAGTGTCTGTGTGAGACCAGCTTTTCTTTTCTTTTTTTTTCATGTTCTTCAATTAAAACGCTGTATAGTAACAAATTAAATTCAGCAGGAGAAATGATAACCCAGCTGTTTTCTTTTAAAGACGTTTATAAAAATAAAAAACAAGATAACTCTTTGCACTAAATCTTTATTTTTTGTTTTAGAAAATGTAATTTTCATAAATAATGGCAGTTAAAACCCACCAGCTACACCAAGGGAGAAAGATGAGTCATTCTGCTTCCAGAAAGATTTATAGCCTTGGAAACTCTATGGGACAGTTCTGCTCTGTCCTGTAGGACCACTGTGAGTTGGAATTGATGCAGTTGGCAGTGGATCCCTCCCCCTCCTTTAAATGCTACTGATATTAATACGTGGGTTTGTTGTTAACATGTGCTAGGTGTATTACTTTTAAGAATTCTTAGTCTCAGTTTCTAGTATGAGTATGGATAGATTAGATATCAGTAGATACAATCAAAACATGTAAACAAAAGGGGGCCTCAGACCAGAAAGTGTGAGACTTGCTAATTTGTTGGGTACCTACCAAGTGCTGGGCAAGTTTCACGCAGATGAGAAAATTGAGTTCAGAGAGGTTAAGAATAAAGCTGAACCTGAATTTATTCTTTTATTCCTTTAACATTTGATGATTGCCACCTAGGTACAAGGAACTTGCTTTGGGTTCAAAAGAGAAATCCACAGAAAACCTACGCTAAGGCTTTTTCTTATTTCAGCATATGAGAGCACTAACACGTTTGAGTCTAAATTTAGTCTCACTAATGACTGCTCTCATTTATACAAAGGGTGCGGGTGGTGCATTGGTTACGTGCTTGCCTGCTAACTGAGAGTTCAGAGATTTGAACCCACTTAGGCTCTGTGGGAGAAATGTTGTCAGTCTCCTTCCATGAAGAGAATAGCTGAGAAAACCCTATGGGGCAGTTTTATCTGTTACAGTGGGTTGCTATGAGTCGAAAATTGACTCGTCAGCACCCAACAACGTTGTTTACACTTTGTACATGAGATTGCCGTGAGTCAGAACTGATGGGATGGGAGCTACCAGCAACAACAGAAATGCCACACCAAGAATTCTGAGTTTATGAAAAACTTGGCTGTAAGTTTAACCTAGTCTAAGGTAAGAATGTAATTATAGTGAAAATCTGTATTTTCAATTTTCAAAGCATTTTCACCTAGCTTTATTTGTTGTGAACACAATGCTGGAATGGCAGGTAGCGTCACTTTTTTTTACAAATAAAGAGATGGGAGTGTTGGGCCCAACAGAGATGGTTGTTAGCAGATTTGAGACAAAAGTACTCAGGTCTTCTGCATCCTTGATTGTTATGCTAACTTCCTATGGGAACTTGGTGAGCTGAGCTCACAGATGGACAAGCCACTCCTGTGTTCTCTGTTAGCTCACCACCAGAGTCTGTCTGTCTGGTTAATACATTGTGCTACAGCTCCTCGCCTTGCTGGCCTCTGTTATTTACTGAGAAGTGTCTTTTTCTGTTTGTGGTGGCCTGTGCTTCATAAATGTTGATTAAGTGGCTAAAGGGGTTGCTGTCAGGCTCCATTGGAAATAAAATAACATAGTTAACTAATCTACGTTAATAATGAGTTATCGTAATTTCAGATACATCATTGTCCTGAACAGAGTGACTTTCTCATCTCTTTCTTTATGCTAAACACAGTCCTGAAAGTTAGGATCATAGAAACAATTTTTCAATAAGCACTTAAATACCTGTTTTCAAGACCTTGAGTGGGATAGAAAGGTAACTCCTCCTTCCTAGGGCTGGGAAGGCTTGTGTATGTAGTTGTTTAAATGCAGCTCTTCAGTGAGATGGCAGTTGTAATTCATAGTAGCCTTTCATTGACATTTTAGAAGTAAGCGCATGAAGTCTTTGAAAGTTACTGTCTTTTTCTTTTCAGTATATTGGTTTTATTTATTTATTTATTTTTTATTGTGATTTGGGTGACGATTTACAGAGCAAATTCACTTTTCATACAGCAGTTTACATATACTTTGTCTCATGACATTGACCACAGTTTACCACAATGCAACAGCTCCCCTCTCACTTCCTCCCCAGTGTCTATCCCTCCGTGGACTCCTGCTCCCTAAGCTGTCTCCCTGTGTGTAGACAGCCCTTCTTTCTCAGTGATTGTTCTCTCCAAGGAGTGTATCTACCTCAGGTAAATGTTCAACTCATTGCCTGTCTTCTGTTTGGCTGGAAACCACAGGTGTGGGTTCAATTCCAGACCTGAAGGACAGCTAGGGGCCATAGTCTTAGGGTTCCACCAGGTTCTATTGGACCAGCAAACCTGATCTCCACCTTTTTTTTTTTTCCTCCCTCCAAATGATTTTGAGTTTTGTTCCACATTGTTCTCCCTCTCTATCAAGGATCTGCTACATAGATCCCCTTCCAAGTGGATGTCATTGGTAGCCGGGCACCATCTAGTTCTTCTGGTCTCATAGTCATATAGGCTGCAGATCAGATGGTGTACCAGTTGGTAGGACTATTTGTTTCCATGAATTTTGGTTTTCTTCATTCTTCTTTGCTCTGGACAAGGAGAGACCCATCGTTGCATCTAGACGGCAGTTTGCTGGCTTTTAAGATCCCAGTTGCTACTTGCCAAAGTAGGAGGTGGAACAATGTTTTATATAGTATGTTATGCCAATTGAGCTTGATGTCCCCTGCGACTATGGTCCCAAGCCCACAAGTTCAACTACTCTGTCCCTTTGGGTAGCTGGCTGTGACCAAGCTGTGACCACAGCCTTCCCCTTGTCAACTCTACTGTACACCTGGGAATTCTGATCATTAACGTAAACTTATAGGACCATTGTCTGCCAACCTTATGTATGTTCTTGGATACCCTCCCCATTTCATAGACATACCTAATAGTTCAGCCTGTCCATCCATCTATCCACCCCTATACCCATGCTTGCCTTCACTGACAACGCGGTACTTTATGTGCAAAAGGGTTCATATTTGTTGTCTGTACCTCCCGTGTACCTCTCTCTGTCTTTCTTATCCTCAATGCTGCCACATTGGTGACTCACATTGCCCTTCTCTTCACCCAAATCAATACTTTTCTCTATCTATCTAACCACGTTCCCTCCCCTCCCCTCCCACCCCTGGTAACCAACAAAGAAAAT
>NW_006922332.1:624050-647288 GCF_000298275.1 Orycteropus afer afer
CTTCAAGGCTCAGGGGTCCAGGATTATCTTCTGTGTCTGTGTTAATTGGTTTCCCTTTTCTTTGTTGAAGAGGGTCTGTGCAGTCTTTCTGCCTAGTCCGCCATCTTGCTGGACCTCAGTATATTGGTTTTAAGTGAAGCAAAGAAATCCTTCAGACTTCTGTAGGACTGTATCATGATTACCTTTTAATTTTTACTATGTTTTTATTTCCCGTTGCATGTCTTTTGAGAAAAACCAAAACCAAGCAAATCAGTCACTATTGAGTTGATTCCGACTCATGGTGACCCATGTGTTTCAGAGTGGAACTGCACATAGTTTTCAATGGCTTTGACCTTTTGGTAGTAGGTTGCGAGGGATTTGTGAGTGGATTTGAACTGCCAACCTTTCAGTTAGTAGCAGAGTGCTTAACCATTTTCGCTACCCAGGGACTCTAATCTACTGAGAAATCAACCAATAACTTCTGACAGTTTTATTGAGATAGAATTAACATGCATTAAATTGCACATATTTAAAGTGTACAGTTTGCTTTGATTTGACCATCACTATAATCAAAACTATGAATAGGGAAGATTGAAGAAGAGTTGATGCTTTTGAGTTGTAGTGTTGCTGTAGTGTTGGTGAAGAATACTGAAAATACCGTGGACTGCCAGAAGAATGAACAAATCTGTCCTGGAAGTGGAGCTAGAATACTCCTTGGAGGCAAAAATGGCCAGACTTGGTCTCACCTACTTTGGTTATATTGTCAGAAGGGACCATTCCCTCGAGAAGGATACCATATTTGTTAAAGTAGATGGTCAGAGAAAAAGGAGAAGGCCCTCAACGAGATGGATTGACAGTGGCTGCAACAGTGGGCTCATACGTAGCAGGGATTGAGAAGATGATGATGCAAGACTGGGCAGTGTTTCAATCTGTTGGACACAGGGTCACTAGGAATTGGAGCTAACTCAATGGTATCTGACAACATAATCAAGATAATGAGCATGTCCATCACCCCTAAAAGTTCTCTGGGGTTCCTTTGAAATTTATCCTTCCTACCCTTCTTCCACCATTTTGTACCTAGGCAATCACTGACACTATTTATATAAAATTTTAGAAAATGCAAACTAATGCATCTTGACAGAGAGCACATCCATTTGTTTTCATTGCTGATGTTATGAAGCAGAAAAATGGTCAAGGCTGCCAAAGTACCTCAGTATTTTGTGTGTTGGCTTTTCCTGAGTTAAGTGGTGGCACATGGTAGGTACTCAAGAAGTTGCAGCATACATCAGCTGTCAGCTTTATTTATTGAAATTGCCAGAAAGCATAGGGAGCCTTTTGGTAGTCTACAAAGAGAACACTAAATGGCTAGGTGTTCTCTGTGCTGGCATCTTCTCGCTTCCTAAGGCCTGCTACCAGCCAGTGTTCTGACTTCTCTCTCTTTGGGCTTTTTCAGTATAATTGCTTTCTTCTAAAATTGGAGTTTTGATATTTCTCCTTGAAGCGTCTGGGAGTATGTCTGAGATGAACCTTTCGGCATACATAGAAATGTTACTAGTTAGTATTTAAGGTATTAATAAAGTCTAGAGGAGATTTTTTTTTTTTTTTTTGGTGGGAGTCAGGGTCCTGATAAACGTCTTTTGCCTCCTGGTCTTAACCGTAAGGGGTTTGCCCCTTTGCTTACTTGCTCGTTCTCTGGTTTCCAGACCTCATTCTCCATAACTCTTTGTAGGAGGCTATAAAGGTAAAACAGTGAGTTGAGTTGAAATTATTTAATCTTAGATTGAATTCTCTAAATGATAGTGTTTTGGGATGGTATTTATTTTATGTTATTTGATGTTGTTGCATGTTACCCTGAGTAATTGAAATCTACTATAGTAAAGTAAAAGGTTCTCTGTTGAGAAAATGGGAGCTCTGGTAGCATAGTGCCTAAGGCACTTGACTACTAACCAGAAGGGCAGTGGTTCAAACCCACCAGCTGCTCCTCGGAAGGCAGGTAGACAATCTACTTCCGTAGTGATAGCGCCGTGGAAACCCAAGGAGGGGTCCCTATGAGTCGGATCCAATTTGAGGGCAGTGAGAGATTGAGAAAATAGTATCATTTGGAAACATTTAAACACAAAACTAATCTAATCTCAGTGATTCTTTTTGGGGAATGTCCAGATACTTTGTGAAAGCATCTTTAAAATTAATGATCACTAAAGAGTCCTTTCAGGGAGTGGGTGCATCACTCACCCTTGAGTTTCGTACTGTAATTTAGAATGTCCAGTTATAAAAATGTTCTTTAGTTACTCCTTGTTCCTGTTCTTCTAGTCATTGATGTACTTAAGGAATGAAGAGAAAAAAGTCCAAGCTATGTATTCTTGTCCAATGTTAGTAGAGCTGAGTTAGTGATTTTCCATTGAGGTGTGTCTGTAGTTTCAAGCACATCAGCTTCAAGTAGAAGAAAACACGGAGGGAGACATAAAAACATTTTGATATACTTTTCCTTTTAAATAGATGAAGAACTTCCTGATTACATTATGGTGATGGTGGCCAACAAGAAAAGTCAGGACCAAATGACAGAGGACCTGTCCCTGTTTCTAGGAAACAACACAATTCGATTCACCGTATGGTATGTTTCTGAATATCTGTGCCTCAGACCAAAATTTGGGACAAGTCAGAGTAGGTGTTCTGTCTGCAGAGTTACTTGATAGGTGAGTGAGGTTCAGTGCTCACAGACAGGTTGTGAGTGAGGAGAGTGCAGCCACACGGCCAGAATTTAATCCTGGCTCTGCTGCTTGCCTCAGTTTCTTCTCCTGTCAAATGGGGACAGTAAATCATCTCCTCAGGATGTTGTGGGGATTAAATGAACTAATGCATGTAGAGGCTTCCAGCTGGGCCTGTCACATAGTCCTTAGTCATGTGAGCTGGAGTTTCTTTTGTAAACTTTTCCCTCCACCACAACTAGTTATGTATGTTGTTTGAACTGGCCTGGCTTCCTGTATTACTTTCTCCAGCAAGTTAAATTTTTTTTGTTTGTTTTAGCTTTTTTGTATTTTTTTCTCCTTTCTTTTGACGAACAAAAATCTAAATCATCTTTAAAGATTGGAATTTTGTAATAGGCAGCTTTATTTTTGAGTATAAGTATTTGTTTTTGGTGTCCTTTTTTAAAGCACACATATCTTAGTTCAGAATTTCTGATTAAACTTTAGTTTAAGCTGCCCTGGTGCCTCTGGTGGTGTAGTACTAAGGCATTTGACTGCTAACCAGAAGGTTGGCGGTTCAAACCCACCAGCCACTCCATGGAAGGAAGACCAGGCAGTCTACTTCTGTAAAGATTTACTGCCTCAGAAACCTAGTGGGGATCGCTGTGAGTCTGAATCAACTCAGTGGCAGTTGGTTTGGCTTTTTGGTGTGGTCTTGGTGGCTAGGCTGAGGTACAGCGACAGGTAGGGTAGTGACAGAGTGGCCGAGGGTAGAGCAGGAAGTCCTCATGGAATCCTAAGACTAGGAGCAAATTACAGCAGTAGCTGATAGGGGAGGAAAGCTGAACAAGCAAAAGTGGCTTCAGTTTTGAATTTCAGGAGACTGAGGGACAGAATACCAGAATGAAACCACTGTTGTTGTCTTGGTTCCGCCTCAGTAAGAGGTAGGTACTAAAGTATTAGATGAAGCTGCTTAACTTTTGTCTTGACACCAAAGTTTATCTTCAAGGTGTTTTTGCCCCAGCAGGCCAGTGTGCTTTACAGCTCTCATGAAGTCTTGCAAAGAATCCCACAGAATTTTCTGGGTTTATATTATACACATCCTGAAGAGTATCATTAGAGCAGTGCAGAGGTTTGGATGGGCACACTGCTTCAGCATGGGTGACCCTAATCCATTTGTTGCGGTTTGTCCGCAGACTGTTTTTGTCTTCAGTCTTCAGCAGTACTGACATCATACATAGTTTTTTTTTTTTTTGGTGACCGGATTTTGGTTCAGCCTTTGAATTACTGGGTTTAATTTGAGTCCCACTAGTCTGAGATTTGACATAGTAGATCCTTTCTCAGACAGTTTGATGAAATACTTCAGACAGATTTCTTACATAAACAGGTTGATATTGGAATCTGAATTTAAAATTAGATTAATTCAACACTTTCATCTTTGAGATTCAGTTCTTAGAAATAAACCGACGCGAGTGATGGTGTCTCCATTTTGGCACTCTCTTTTCCTAAGTTAAGCGTTCATAATGCCAGGCCCAAACAGACTGTCCTGATGCTTGGGAGCCCTACAGTAATTGTGTTCTCGGGGACAGTGGCATGTGACTGGTGTCTGGATGAAACAGTATGAAAATTACATCTTGGTATTTTCAGGAAACACGACCTCTTGGAAGGACTGTAAGCCAAATTTGCTTTCTACATAACTATTATAATGGCTTGTGTTATAGGAAAGGTTGTGACCTATGCTTGTTTATAGCTTTAGTTTTGAAATAGTCACAGTGAAGTAGTATAGCGTATTTCGAGAGTATTTATAAGTTTTTTCATCTCTCAGAAGTAAGTTATCCAAGAAACCATGTAAGTAGTTAAAAATAAATTTTAACTGCTTAAGCAATTGTAATGTACATAACATGCTCACAATACTTTATCTTGTTTTAGTGTAAGATACGTTGAGGCTTTAGTCCTTAAGAAACAAAGTTACATTCTTTATGGGCTAGACAATGTCACAGATGATATCCTTAGCCTTACCTTTGCAGAAGCTAGATGTTGAAAATAGTGAAGGAAGAAATTAATTGATTTTTCATTGGTTTTTGCAGTTTTCATGCAGAACTTTTTTAATTAATGTGCAATTTGGAAATTAGTTTAATGTTATATCCATTAAATACCATTTATCAGTATTTATCCAAATACTGATTTTTAAAATAGCATTAAATTTAGAGTGGCAGTTGAAACGAAATGCTTCTTGACTAAGGGAGGCTTTAATATTTTGATTTTTCTTTCAGGCTTCATGGTGTTTTAGATAAACTACGTTCTGTTACAACTGGTAAGATTTGTAAAAATATATATTTTTTTCTTTTACAACATGATTTCTTCTGTTTCTAAAGTCAGCATTTATATTGCTTTGAAAAAAGAAAACAGTAGTTTATTTGAACATTTTTAGGAAGCATGTAGTTTCCTCAATTTAAGAGCAATAAATTTAGTAGAACTCAAGGATAATTTAAGGGGCATTTATGCAGTTCACCGTATGGAAATAATTCTAGAGGTAGGCAGAGGTTTAGCCTCAGGGATATTTCAGGATTTTATCATTGGAAATTATTAAAAGTCTAATAATAAATTGAATAAGCCTACCATATTATATGTGAGGTGATACTTAGTCATTAAGGATAACATGATAACAGAATAATATGCATTATAACAATAATACACATTCGCAAGATGGGGATCTCTTATGTAAACATTTCCAAAAAAAATCACCATTGGGATAATTGGTAGGTTTTAGTTCTTTGTGCTATTTTGGTATTTTTCAAATTTTTTTGCAAGGCGGTATCACTAGGGAAGTAGATTGCCCCAATCTTCCTTCCAAGGAGTGGCTGATGGGTTTGAACTGCCACCCTTCTGGTTAGCAGTCAGATGCCTTAGGCACAGTGCCACGAGAGCTCTTCACAAGAAACATGTATTGATTTTAAATTGATGATGAGGGAGGGGAGGGCTTGAATGCATAAAAATAGATGAAAAAGATCATGTACTTTTCCTTGCCAGAACCGTCTAGCCTAAAGTCATCTGATACCAACATCTTTGACAGTAACGTGCCTTTAAACAAGGGTGGCTTCAGTCGAGGAGAGGAGAGAAGGCACGAGGCCACAGTGCCGCCCCTCTCAGTGTCTAGCACCAGATCTGAAAAGAGAGACCCTAGAGTGTCTGCAGGTTCACAGGAGCAGAAAACCACTAATGTCAGGTAGGTCCTGCCCAGATCTGCTCAGGGTAGTAGGGGGTGTGCATGTGATTTTTAACATTAGGTTTTATATCTCAAAATTGGTGTTTTGAGCAATTTTTGGAAACAATGGCGTAGTCATGAGAAATTTTTTGAATAAAATAACTAATGGATTAAAAGGATCATCTTTCATTTCAAATGTTGTAGATTAGAGTTTTTAAAAATTCAGTTTCTTTCTTTCTTTTTTTTTAATGCATTTTATGTAAAGATAATTTATGTACAGTGAAACACACAGAATTAAAGTTACATGGGTCAGTGCATGTTTTTTGTTTTTGGCAGTATTCCCTCCCCTCCCACCCCTGGCAACCAGCAAAGAAAGTTTCCCTCCATAAATAAACCTTTGCTTGACCCTCCGCAACAATGAACTAATACTATTATTTGTCCTTCTGTGATTGACTTATTTCACTCAGGGTAATGTCCTCCAAATTCATCCATATTATGCGGTGTTTTGCAGACTCTACATTATTTTTTAGTGCTGCATAGCATTCCATTATGTGTATGTACCATAGTTTGGCCATCCACTCTTCTGCCGATGGGCACGTAGGTTGTTTCCATCTTTTTGCTGTTGTAAATAGTGGTGCGATGAACATGAGTGTGCATATATTTGTTCCTGTCCTAGCTCTCACCTCTCTAAGATACATATCTAGTAATGGGATTGCTGGATCAAATCGTATCTCCAATTCCAGCTTTCTAAGGAATTGCCCTATTGCTTTCCACGATGGTTGTGGCATTTCACAGTCCCACCAGCAGTGTATGAGAGTCCCAATCTCTCCACATCCCCACCAGCATTTGTTATTTTCTGTCTCTTTGAACCTTGCCATTAGTGCTGGGGTGGGACAGTATCTCCTTGTTGCTTTGATTTGCATCTCTCTGATGGCCAGTGATTGGGAGCATCTTCTCATGTATTAGCTGGCCACCTGCATATCCTCCTTGGTGAAGTATCTATTCATGTCTTGTGCCCATTTTTCCATTGGATTGTTAATTCCTTTGGAGTTGAGGCATTGGAATTTTCTATAAATCTTAGAGATAAGTCCCTTGCCAGATATGTTATTATTGGCAAGTATGAATTTGTTGCTGTCATTTTTGTTATGTGCTTTCTCATGGTGTCAATTTCCTTGTGCCATATAATTTTCTATGCTGAGCTTGTTTTTGTTTATGAATCGTGTTATCATGTCCTTCGTTGCTGTTTTAATTTAGTATTTGCTAAATATTTTTGCTGGTCATCTTTTTTATTTTGATGTGAAAGTTTATCGCTTAAAAATTCAATTTCAAAGTCGTTTTTAATATATTATACAAGGGAGTACCCAGACTTTTCCATTGAAATTTTCTTACGTGACATTCTTTGAAAATACGAAGATAGTACTCTAAATCAGTTTTACCAAGTTTGCTGCTGTTGTTTTTAACAGACAGACTTATGATGATGGAGCTGCAACCCGACTAATGTCAACAGTGAAACCTCTGAGGGAGCCGGCACCCTCTGAAGATGTGATTGATATCAAGCCTGAACCAGATGACCTCATTGATGAAGATCTCAACTTTGTGCAGGAGAATCCCTTATCTCAGAAAAAACCCGCTGCGACGCTCACCTATGGGTCTCCTCGCCCTTCTATCGAAATTTATCGGCCACCACCAAGTCGAAATGCAGATAGTGGTGTCCATTTAAACAAGCTGCAGTTTCAGCAGCAGCAGAACAGTGTTCACGCCGCCAAGCAGGTAGAAGTGCAGAGCAGCCGGGTCTGTGATGCAGGACGTCTGGGTGAGCCAGAGGCGCTTACCAGTGTAGAGAAGACTTACAGTCCCTTCTTCAGAAACAGCGCAGAGAAAATGAGTATTGAGGTTTGTGTACGCTTTCCAGTCTTTGCTTGGTCGGCTGAACATGGGTGGCTCTTGCTGCTATGCTAGGTAACATACTCTTTAGGCTGATTTTCCTCTCCAGGATTGGTTTCACATCTTGTATGAGAGCAAGTTTCTAACCTCAGGTCACCTGGGAGAGGTGTCTGTGTTGAAATTACATTATTTATGTTTTTAAATATTCTGTAATGTGATTATGTTTCATCATCATATTTCACACCTTAACACTATACCTTTTGGGAGGCTATAGGTTACTTTTAGGGTTTTTTTTTACAACATTTCTTCAAAAGGAACCAAGTCACTCCATTTTCTTGTTTCCTTACCAGTGCTGTATGCAGCTGTCCATAAAATAAGTATAACGCTGTAGTTTTGATGTTTGTTTCAGCTAAATATTGGCTATTAACGATAACATGTTTTTATTGAAAAACCAAGCAATGTTCCATGAATTCTTCAAATGACCTTTTTTTTTTTCTTAAAAAGGAAAAACATTCCATGATAAAACCTTGTTTTCTGAGGCTAGATAAATATTTTTTAATTTTCTGATTGCAGGAAGAAAACTTTCGGAAGAGAAAGTTGCCTGTGGTAAGTTCAGTTATTAAAGTAAAAAAATTCAATCATGATGGAGAAGAAGAGGAGGAGGATGAAGATTACGGTTCCCGAGCAGGAAGTGTCTCCAGCAGCGTGTCAGTGCCAGCAAAGCCTGAACGGAGGTACCTGAACACGTCTGTGCGTTAGCACTCCACTGTCCGTGAGTTAGTTGTTAGCTGCCTGATGGAGTTTTCTGGGTCCCTTGAAGAGGATGTCATGAGACTAAATCATAATTTAACTGAATAAGATAAAAGACTGCTGGTGTTCAAAAAGCATTTATGTTAAAGTTGGAGATACTTGCAAAGAATATTTAAAATAGTGATATGGGAAAAAACCGTTGATCCAGATTGATTTAAAAACCAAACCAAATTAAGTGGCTCAGGACCATAGTCTTAGGGACACTAAGGTCAGTTGGCATCACATGGCCCACAAAGACAGTGTGTTCGATATGCTGTTTTGGTGAGTAGTGACTGGAATCTTAAAACGCTTATGAGCAGCCATCTAATGTGCAACTATTGGTGTCTCCCTGTTGGGAGCAAAGAAGAGTGAAGAAAATCAGATGCATGGAAACGGTCCAGAGGAGTAATGGACCGTGCTAACCTCAACCCCCATGAACCTGAATCCAGAAGAACTAGGTGGTACCCAGCTTACCTATGTAAACTACTCTGAAAGGGATCACAATAGGAGGTCATGAATAGAGTGGGAGAAAATTGTAGAACAAAACTTAAAATCATAAAAAGGGAAAATGAATTTGCTCTGTAAACTTTCACCCAAATGACAATAAAAATTAAAAAAAAAAAAAAGAAAAGAAAGACCAGGCTTACTGATTGAGGGAACCCGAGACTATAGCCTTTAGACGCCCTTCGAGCCAGGACCTGAAGTCAGTCCTGCGGCTCAAAATTCAGTCAGATGGTAGCCCTAATAAAGTGAATGCTAACCCAGGGAGATACACATTACCTGTAACAACCAACCACAAAGATCAAAAGGTCAGCATTTGCCCAGGGATAAAGCTCAGAAGGCAGGAAGGGACAGGAAAGAAGGAAGAATGGAAAATGATAAACAGAATGTAGAAGGAGAATAACAAATGGTGTCACAAATCAAAATGCATATAAATCGTTGCATGGAAGACCAATTTGTAAACTTTCACCCAAATCACAATAAAAAGTTAAAAAAAAAAAAATTACACGGTTCCAGTCTAGTTGGCATTTTCTAGAAACTACAGATAGTCTGTTCAAAACCTAAGAGAACTTTGTAGAAAAAGCATATTGGATGGCTGTCATAAGAGAACTAAACTTGAAATTTAATAGGAGTACCTTTCTTAACTCTTCTAGACCTTCACTTCCACCTTCTAAACAAGCTAACAAGAATCTCATTTTGAAGGCTATATCTGAAGCTCAAGAATCTGTAACAAAAACAACAAACTATTCTACAGGTAATTTAAATATATTATGTTTACGTTGACTAAATAAATAAAAGATTTCTAACCCTCTTGAATAAACTGAAAATGATTGTTCTCTCAGTTGTGGTAAATAAAGTCTCCTGCCAGGATTGAAGTGAGGTTCAGGGAAAAGTAGTTTTTAAAGGAGATTTGAGCAATTTAAGATACTTTAACTGTCACTAGAATTTACTTCTTTGACCACCATGTAATCCATTTTACTCCCTCTTTCCAATGTCTATGAAATACATAATAAAAAATTTTAAAGGAAATTTTGACATGGATAGGACTTCCAATATCAATAGTGTTAGACTTAATGTTAGATACAAATTTAAAAAGTGTGAAAGGGAGCAACGTTGGGTAATAATAAGTGCCCAAAGTTAGGGAAATATGTTTGTTTAAGGTAAGTGTTAGATAAACAGATTGGTTTCTTTCCTTTCAGTGGAACCCACTAATGAAATGTAAGAACTGACTGAGGGCCTAGTGGAAGTACTCTGTCATTTTATGAGAGAATGTAGTGGCTTTGTTGTTGATAGGTGTTATGAAGTCAGTTCTGACTCGTATAGCGACTGTATGCACAACAGTAGGAAACTGCCTGGTCCTGTGCCATCCTCAATCGTTGGGTTTCAGTGCATTGTTGGAGCCATCGTCAGGCCATCTCATTGAGGGTTTTCCTCTTTTTCGCTGACTCTCTACATTACCAAGTATGGTGTCCTCCAAGAACTGGTGTCTCCCACATGTCCAAGGTACTCTCAACCATCCACATCTGAGGAGCGTTGTGGCACTACTTCTTCCAAGGTAGATTTGTTCATTTGTCTGGCACTCCACGGTATATGTAGTATTCTTTGCCAGCATCATAATTCAAAAGACATCAGTTCTTCAGTCTTTCTTAATCATTATCTAGCTTTCACATGCGTACAAGGCTATTGAAATGACCATGAGTTGGGCGAGGTGCAGCTTAGTCCTCAGAGTGACATCTCTGCCTTTGAACAACCCTTTAAAGAAGTCTTTGTGCAGATTTGCTCAGTGCAGTAGGTCATGCTGCTTCCGTGGGCATAGATGATGGATCCAAGTAAAACTTCAGTCTTTTCTCCATCTATCATGATGTTGCTTATTTTTCTAGTTGTGAGGATTTTTGTTTTCTTTATGTTGGGTTGTAATCTGTACTGAAGGCTGCAGTCTCTGATCTTCGTCAGTAAGAGCTTCATGTTTTCTTCACTTTCAACAACCAAGGTTGTGTCATCTGCTTATCACACTTAATAAATCTTCCTCCAATCTTCATGCCACATTCTTCTTCATATGTTCAAGCTCAGATTATTTAAGTATGGTGAAAGAGTATGACCCTGACCCCTTCCTGATTTTAAACCACACACTATCTCCTTGTGTTTGAACAGCTACCTCTTGGTCTAGGTACAGGTTCCGTGTGAGACAAGTGTTTTAGAATTGCCATTCTTGGCAGTGTTATCCATAATTGTTATAATCCATATAGTCGAGTGCCTTTGCATAGTCAGTAAAATCCAGGTAAACAATATTGTGATACTTCCTTTCAGCCAGGATCCATCTAATGACAGCAGTGATGACCCTCGTTGCACCTCCTCTTCTGAATCCAACTTGGATTTATGGCAATTCCCTGCTGATGTACTCCTGCAACTGCAAATTTTTACTTGGTGTGGGTTTAATGATACTCTATAATTTCCACATTCTGTTGGGTCACTTTTCTCTGGAATGGGCACAGATATGGATCTCTTTTAGTCAGTTGGCCAGGTAGCTGCCTTCCAAATTTCTTTGCATAAACGACTGAGTGCTTCCAGTGTTGCATCCGTTTGTTGAATCATCTCACTGGAGCCTTGTTTTCACCAGTTCCTTCAGTGCACCTTGGACTTTTTCCTTTACTGCCACTGGTACTTGATGATATGCTCCTGAAATAGTTGAACTTTGATTCTTTTTGGTACAGTGACACTTTGTATTCTTTCTGTCTTCTTTTAATGCTTCCTGCATCATTCAGTATTCTGCCCGTGGAATCACTTGATCAAGCTTGAATTTTTTTCTTCAGTTCTTTCAGCTTGAGAAATGGCAAGCGTGTTCTTTGATTTTCCAACTCCAGGTCTTTGCACATTTCATTATAGAACTTTATTTTGTTCTTGAGTTGCCTTTTGAAATCTTCTGTTCAGCTTTTTTATTTCATTATTTCTTCCATTCATTTTAGCTAGTCTCCATTCAAGAGCAAGTCTCAGAGACTCTTGTGACATCCTTTTGGTCTTTTATCTTTCCAGTCTTTGTAATGACCTTTTGCTTTCTTCGTAATGTCCTTGGTATCATTTCATAAGTCATTTGGTCCTCGGGCATTGGTCTTCAATGCATGAAATCTATTCTTCAGATGGTCTCAAATTTCAGGTGGGATATACTCAAGGTTGTGCTTTGGCTCTTGGGGACTTATTTTAACTTTCTTCAGCTTCATCTCAAATTTGCACGTGTTCTGACTTGATATTGTTGAGCTTCTCTGTTTTCTCTTTCCACTGATGGTTGTCAGTATGACTCCTGTGTATTCCATCTGGTGAGGTCCACTTGTAATTACCACTGTTTATGTTAATTTAAAAAGGCATTTGCAGTGATTAAGTCTTGAGAATTCTGTCTTGCAATTGCCATCCTCATGTCTATCTAAACAGACCATATTTTCCAACTACCAGTGCTGCTGCTTTGTTTTCACCTTTTTCATTCCAATAACCAGTGATTATCAATGCACCTTGATTGCCCGTTTAATTTCAGACTGCAGAATTTGGTCAAAGCGTTCATTTCTTCATCTTTGGCATTGATGGGTGATGCATAAATTTTAATAATAATCATATTAAGTGGTCTTCTTTTAAGTGCATGGCTATTATTTTACTACTGACAGCATTGTACTTTTGAGTACCTTCCAATCTGAGGGGCTCATCTTCCAGCACTATATCAGACTCTGTTCCACTGCTCTTCATAAGATTTTCAGTGGCCAGTTTTTTTAGAAGCTAGAATTCTTTCTAGACTGCTTTAGTCTGGAAATACCGCTGAAGCCTGTTCACCATGTTTAACCTTACTAGTATTTGAAATACGAGTGGCATAGTTTCCAGCATCACAGAAACATACAAGCCACCATGGTATGAGAAACTGGAGGACAAGTGGTAGATAAAGACATTACATGTGTTTAAAACAAAGGATTTGAATCAGCTACAAGCTGATCTTAGAAAAAGTCATTCTGAAATGCAAACCAAATGTTGATTGCTATATGGTGTTGTCAGTAAATGGCTGCTGTGGCCATTATGTTAATCTTTCTGTTAACAAGCTGATGATGATCACCCTCATTATAATGCTTTGTTGTGTTTTATTTTTGCTGTGGACTGGATGGATGTTCTCCCAGCATTGCTGCACTTGTCCATTCTCTCATGCACATATTCTGATGATTCTAAAGTGACAGACCGTCAGCTTCCAATTTTTGATTTCAATAGTCATCTGTTCCCCTTGCTTCTCTTGATCTTAATTTAACCTTGAACATCAAATTAAATGGGTTTTGGCATATAGGATAAGGATTTTCCAACAAAGCCCAACACTTGATGTAGGGATTTATGCAATTTGCATTCATTTTTGTGGTCCATTAGCAATTAAGTTGTTTAGTATAATGTAAAATATACTCATGACAATCTTGAAATGTCCTGCTTTTATACTAGTTAGATATCTTCAAGTTTTTAAAGAAATAAAATGGAAATACTTTATTTTTAATCTAGAATATCTAAATGATAATTTAGAATTGATAAAAGATCATGAAGCCAGGCCTGTAGTGCGTTTGGTTAAAAATAAATACATATGTGCTATAATGTGTTTAACCCACCAGCCACTCCTCTTAAGAAAGGTTGGGCAATTTACTTCCGTAGTGATACTGCCTCGGAAACCCAAGGAGGGGTCACTATGAGTCAAGTCTGACTCCACGGCACATAACAACAACAACATAATGTGTACATCATGTGACTTAAAATGTATTAACGTTGTTTGCACATGTTTATGGGTAATAGGGCAGCCATCCCTCAGGAATCTTTTAAGAAGAAAAGGAGGCGGTGTTTGTGGCCTGTTTGAATTGTGCTATGCACCAAGGAGGCATTGCTGTTCAGTGTGACGTAGTCTCTTGATGAGCGTGGTTGTGTTACTGAATTTCCATTTTCACCTTCTTTCTCCTTATGTAAAAGTCCCTCAGAAACAGACACTCCCGGTGGCTCCTCGAACTCGAACTTCTCAAGAAGAATTGCTAGCAGAAGTGGTCCCAGGGCAAAGCCGGACTCCCAGAATAAGTTCCCCCATTAAAGAAGAGGAAACAAAAGAAGATAATATTGAGAAAAGTCAAGGTAATCATTTAGATGGTATTTTATTCTTCATTACACTTTCATGAAACATTACATGTTTTCCAGAGGGGTTTTTATGAGATGTTAATTATACTGTGAGAAAGTGATGATTAGGTTAAAAGTACAATGAGGAGGGACTGTGAGAAAATCTATACTTTTCGGAATATTTTTTTAACTCTTCTTTTGTTAGGGAAATGTTTAACAGTCTTTAGAAGTGGAAAGAATTATATAGAATGAATTCCCACGAACCTGATGACCCAGCCTCAGTAATTTATCAAAACTTTACTGGTCTTTACAGATCTACTACTTAAAGATACATAGATAATCTGTATTGTCCCTTCCCCTGTTTTGTTAATCCTACCCCTGTTCTTTGAAGCTTGAAATCCATGACCTGCTAGATTTCCCTGAGTGTCCTGGTGACCCTCTTTTATCCCCATCTGCCTGACATACTGCAGTTAGCTGCTAGCTGCTCTTCTGCTTCCCCTTTCTCTCATCTCTCTCCATTCCTACACAGATACTCCCGTCTGACTCCCACAGTGGAGCTGTCATCATCTTACTCCCTTGTGAGAGTGTTTATAGTGGGTGGCCTGTCATGCTTTTTGCCCAGGGCTAATGCCAGCAGCCTGGCCTTCAGGCAGCTCCATCATATGGTTCCTGGGCCTGCCCAGCCCTTTCTGCTGCTCTTCAGCCTGTTCTTCTGTTCCCATCAGGAAAGAGTCCAGTTTTTCTACAAAAGTCTTAATTTTTATACCCAGCCAAAAATCTGTGTGGTCATTATGGTGTTCCCACTTCATGTCCTTGTTTGCCCTTTTTCTAACCTACTAATAAAGTTTTTGTTTTTCCTTCTTAATTGTATCTTTAAATTGTTCCAGACTTCTCTATAAATTTGGTTGTTCCATGAAGCCTTACGGTTCTAGTCTGTATTTGTATCTTCATTCTCACATTTTGAAAAAAACCTTTTTGACCATATTGTGCAATTTGCCATGCCAGCATGATATGCCATTCTGGTAAATGATGGGCTGAGAACAAGAAGACCCCCCCAAATAGCCAGTAGGTACAACGGGAAAGTGTGAACGAGCCAATTTTAGAAGAACATCTGGACGGCGTTAGGAGGGAGCAGACTGCAGTCAGAGCTGAAGGGGCCACAGCAGTGTCTCTGTGCGTATTCCGACCTGATGAACCTGAGCTAGGGTCCCGTCAGGCGTGGAGAGCAGCTGCTTGGAGTGGGATCCAGTGTAGCCAGGAAGAGACAGTGGAGATGTAGAGAGAGAGTATCAGATAAAAGTGTGTGTGGACTGGGGGGATGCAGCTAGGAGGTCTCCGAGAGCAGGCTACCATATAATTTAAATTTTGGGGGGGTCAGTTACTTTTTGTGTGCATATGTGTGATTTGGGTGAAAGTTACTGAGCAAATTCATTTTTCATACAGGAGTTCACGCACATTTTGTTTCATGACATTGATTGCAATCCCCATAATGTAACAGCTTTCTTCCTGTTTTCTCCTTATAGTTACTTTTTCCCTATGTCCTTCTTTCCTATGCATTCTTAGCCCCTGAGCTATCTCCCTGTGCAAATGCTGCCCTCTGTTCTCCCATGGTTGATTGTTCTGAGGAGTATACCTACCTGGTGTAGTGTTCACCTTAATGCCTGTCTGTTTGGCCAGAAGCCACGGGGGAATGAGTCAGTTCCAGGCCTGAAAGGTGACTTAGGACCATAGTCTTGGGGGTCTCACCAGGCTCTATCAGACCAGTAAGCCTGGTCTTTTTTATGATTGTGAGTTTTCCACATTTTTCTCCTGCTCTATTCAGGATCTCCTGCATTGATCCCTTTCTGAGTAACTCACTCATCTCACTGCCATCGAGTCAGTTCTGACTCACAGCAAACCCCATTGGGTTTCCGAGCTGGTAAATCTTTACGAAAGTGGACTGCCCCATCTTCCTTTCGCAGAGTGGCTGGTAGATTTGAACCACCAACTTTCTGGTTAGCAGTTATATGCTTCGGGCCTTGTGTCACCAGAGTTCCTTTCTGAGTAAGCTACCAGATTTTTAACATCAGAATATCAATAGCTGGGGGTCCTCTTTGAAGTTGGAAAAGCTACCTGAACCAAACCTACTCCTAAAATAAACAAAAATAAATGTGTTGAAGGCAGGTCCTGTACAAAGTTAAGAAAAAAAGGAGTAAAGAACAGAATAAATACTGTCAGTATCGAGAAAGCTTGCTGGAAATGCAACTTGGAAAGGTAATGTGGTGTTTCAGAATAAGCTGGAAGACTTCAGGAAATGGTAAAAACATGGAAAACCAAGTCAGAATAACTTAGAAATGAAGTGACAGCTCAAGCACTGGAAATAGAAGAAAAATTCATGTAGAATTGAAGACTAAACTAGAAATAACTCATGTGCTATGACAGAGGGATTTGAGTGGTTGGGAGAGGCTTAAGAGCCCACAAAGGCAAAACAAACTTTTGGCTGACCTCTGAGATTGTAGATGAGGGAAAATAATTTTAGAAATTACTCCAGCTAATCAGTGAAAGCAAATGATAGAATTGGAGTTTGCTTTTGTTTTTAAACTCCCAGTGACTTCTGAATCCAGGCATTGAGCATAATGGCTACTGAAGTATTCTTTTAAAAGATTGAAAACTCGAGCTATTCTGGTCTCCCTATGAAACAAAAAGACACTGCCTTAGTCTTGCCCCAAAGGGTTTGAACCTGAGTGATCAGGCATCTGGCCCCAGCAGGTGGCTTGGAGGAAGTGCCGGGGGCAGGAGTGAGGTGAGCTGCACCATAGGTGGGCAGTAGGCATAATCTAGACTCCAGGACACTGAGTCAGTGGGATCCAGACTTTTGGACTCCAAGACTCAGAGGATATATTCAATGCAAGACAAGGTTAAGCTCTCGTGTCTGGGGATGCACACGTGTGGGATAAAACCATAAAGAAACCGGAATCATTACTCTAAAAGGCAAATAGGGTTCTTTTTAGAGAGAGCTGTCATTAGGATTTAACATGTGGAGAGCTTTCTGGGGTGACTGGCAAAGTTCCGTTTCTTGACCTAGGTGGTGGTAAAAGGGTGTTTGTCTCATAAAAATGCATTAAGCCCTATTTTTTGTGTGTGGTTCTCTATGTTACTGTTTTGTTTTAAAATTGTAATGGTACCAAGTAGGTCTGCTTATAAGGACCTTTGCACTCTACGTTCATTTGTTCACGTGCAAGAAATGACACTTCGCAGGCAACCATTACCTGTTACAAAGCTTGCTTGTCATCCTAAAGCTTTGTCTCTGACAGGAGTTTAGAATGTAAGTATGCACGTGTGTTGACATGAGTTGTCCCTTCTCTCCAGCGTGTATTTTTACTAGCCTACCACTCTCACAGGACCTCTAGTAGTGTAGTTCTAAGGCACTTGACTGCTAACCCATCAGTTCAAACCCACCAGCCACTCCTTGGAAGGAAGGTTGGACAGTCTAATTCTTTGGAAACCCAAGGAGGGGTTGCTATGAGTTGGTCCGACTCAATGGTGCACAACAACCACAACCACTCTACAATGCTTGTGCGTTTTCCTTTTCTGTCTTGGATCACTCTGTCACCAGAAGTTTGTTTTATTTTATCAGTTTTTTCTGAGACTTACCACACCGTTGGCAATGATTTTGGCTTTATTGATTCTTTGCTTCTTTGTTTTCTTTTTCATTCATTTCTGTTCTTTTTATTGTATCCTAAGGTGTTTTTTTATAACAATTAATTTACCTTAGCCTGTCTTTTCACATGTAATCATTTAAGCTGTAAATGTTTTTTGCATATCACTTCTGCAGCATGTCACAAATTTTAATATGTAGCATTTTCATTGTACTGCTAAGTATCTTACATCTTTCATTGTAATGCTGTTTTCATTTTTGACTCTTTAATTACTTGAAAGTTTTCTTACTTTACATTATATGGAGGTTTTGATTGTGGGTTTTAGTTTTTTATTATAGACTCCTGAATTCATTGCATTGTGGTCAGATAATGTGATCTGTGTAATACATAATCTTTGAAAATTACAAAGTCTTGCTTTGTACATAACCAATTTTGTATGTATTCTATGTGCATTTTGAAGGAAAGTGAATCTTCTTATTGGGTTGAGAATTTTGCATACATTCATTAGGTAAAGTTTGACGATCATGTTGTTTGGAACTTGACTTTGCAGAGTTTTTGGTCTGCTTGATTTATCAACAGTATTGAGAGAGGATGTTGAAAGTGTCCACCATGATGAGGGATTTAAATTAAATTTCTCTGTATGTCAACTAGTTTTTACTTTATTTATTTTGAGGTGATTGTTTTAGGTGCTACATGTTTTGAATGGCTTTCTTATGTTTTAAATGGGTATATCTGTGAATTGAACCGTTTATCTTTTTATCTGTGACCCTCTATGCCCAGTGCTGCTTTTAGTATAAAGTTAGCTTTGTCTGATGTTGATGAAGCTATTTAGTTAGTATTTGGCTCATGTATCTTTCTCCAAGCCTTTATTTTCAGTTGTTTTTGTCCTTGTGCTTTAGGGACAAGTTTCATAAAGCTGGGTTTTTGTTTTTTAATTCATTCTCAGAGTTGGCCTTTTACTGGGGAGTTCAGACCAGTCACACTTACTAAAATCCTTGATGTAGTTTTAATTTCTGTCATCTGATTTTCTAATGTACGTTTGCCGGCTTTTGTTTCTTTTTCCTTTTGACCTTTTTTAGATTAATCAGTTCTATTGTTATTGCTGTTGATCCCCTCGATTCAACGTGTTTTTGACTAGTTTGCAATTTTAAACACTCAATTTCTGTTCTTTTTAGTGGTTACTTTTGAAAATATTACCACGCAAATTTAATATGGTAAAGACTGCTATCCTGACCCTGTTCTCAAACAGTGACCAGACTTTAGAATTTCTCAGTTGCAGACTTCACCCTCCTGACTTATACTGTTTCCAACATTTTAATTTACTCTCTTTTTTAATTGCATAAGTAGGATATCATTGTTACTCTTTTACTCATGCAGTGTTCGTTTGGTTTACTTATATGTTAATTATGGTCTTTTTCCTCACTCTGTTTTTGGGGATCCTGATTTTCCAGTGTTTTGAAGTGTATTGTTGAGCAGTCTTTTTAGAACAGATTTCTAGGTGGTAAGTTTCCCAAGAGGCTGTTTTTCTTTCTCTTAGTTTCTGTGCAATAGAGTTGCTGTGTCCCCAGATCTAGTGTATAAACAGTTATTTGTCCGCATCACCCTGTAGATATAATTCCACCATTTTCTGTCTTCCGTTGTTGGTAAGTGGACTTCATTCTAATTTTTTGTTGTTCCTTTGTAGGTGGTCTGTCCTTTCTCTCTGGCTGCTTTCAAGATCCCTTTGTCTTTGATGTTCTGAAGTTTCACTAAGATGTGTGTAGGCATGGATTTAGTTTTTTTCCCTCTTTGGTATATATTATATTTTTTTAAAAAAATTATAATAAATTATTTTACATTATGAAAGATATGCTTCCCGTAGAAAATTTGAAGAACGAAATCAATCTACTGCCTGCTGATAGATTAAAAAATAATCAAATAGTATAGAAAGACTTTAAATAAAGAGCAGCATTCCTTGCTCCGTACACCAGTTTCTCCTCCCAGAGGCTGCCATTTTTAAATGCCTCTGCTTATGTATTTTAAAAAAATATTTTCCGTGTCTGTAATAATATCATTATACCACTGTTTCTTCATTCACCAACTAGAAATGTGTTCATTTCCTTGCTATCATGTAAAACCTAATACATCTACATCTTTCCCAGCCTTTCAGACCACGTACTGAAATCACCACCTAGTGAAATCATTTATTGGCTGTTTTTGTAATTTTAAGACACTCTGGTGGTGCATTTGTTAAAGCATCAGCTGCTTACCAGAAGGTCGGTAGGTTGAACCCACCAGCTTCTCTGCAAGAGAAAGATGAGGCAGTCTGCTTCCGTAAAGATTGACAGCTCCTGAAACACTCTGGGGCAGTTCTATTCTGTCCTAAAGGGTTGTGAGTCAGAATTGACTTGATGGTAGTCAGTTTGTTTGGCTTGGTTTTTTGTAATTTGAGATACTCTGAAATATTTCTTGTTTGATTAATTATGTTTTGATTCCCAGAAGACCATGACGTTTAAGCCATTTTTGAATCCTTGTATCTTCCTTGTCCTACTTGTAAGTTTTGTCATGTGTACTTTTGTTTGGAAAAAAGGCCTAGTGATGTGCTCCCCCGGTATTAGTCGCTGAAAACCACATGGAGCACAGTTCTACTCGGAAACACGTGTCACCATTAGTTGGAATTGACTGGACAGCACTTGGATTTTGGTACCTTTATATGTTCAGAAGTGATTATATTTACATTGTGTTCTGGTTAGTTTGGTTCAGGCTGCCACGCTTTATCTGTAGGTTGACCCTAAAAGCCGAGAGCATTAAGTAGCGTTTACTTGATTGTCGTCGTCGTTGTTAGGTGCCCTTGAGTCAGTTCTGACTCACCATGACCCTGCGTACTGCGGAAAGAAACGCTGCCTAGGCCCCTGCCACCCTCACACACTCCTTGCTGTGCTTGAGCCCATTGTTGAATCCGCTGTGTCATTTTTCCTCATTGAGGGTTTCCCCTTTTTTTGCTGACCCTCTACTTTGCTGTATTTACATTTCGTGTCTTGTATGGTTTTTTGTTTTAAGGATTCCCTAGAATTTTAATTTTTCTCTATTGTACAGTCCCCTTCTTGCCCCAGGTTCTAATTTTTTCTTTCTTCTTACATGTTGTTGTTGTTACATGCCGTTGAGTCAGACCCGACTCATAGAGACCCCTCCTTGGGTTTCCGAGGCAGTGTCTCTACGGAAGTAGATTGCCCCATCTTCCTTCCAAAGGAGTGGCTGGTGGGTTTGAACCGCCAGCCTCCTGGTTAGGAGTCAAGTGCCTTAGGCACTACGCTACTGGAGCTCCTCCTCCTTACATGTTGTTGTTGTTGTTATGTGCCGTCGAGTCAAACCCGACTCATAGCGACCCCTCCTTGGGTTTCTGAGGCAGTATCACTACGGAAGTAGGATTGCCCAACCTTCCTTCCGAGGAGTGGCTGGTGGGTTTGAACCGCCAGCCTTCTGGTTAGCAGGCAAGTGTCTTAGCCACTATGCTACCAGAGCTCTTGGAGCCCTCCTTACATAGCCTACCTATATTACAAGCTTAAAGGTCTGTCATCTTAACTATTAAATCTTTGACTTTCCCTTATTTGTTAGGTAATTTGTCTCTGTGAAGGAGCAGGCGAGTGAGGGAGCCATCTCTCTTTCTCTGTGTCTCTGTCTGTCTCTGGCTAATCTGACTTGTTGCTCTCTGGGTCTGCTAAAAGAACCATCTTTGGACTTCCTGGGTTCGCTCTACATTTCTTGCCTTCCACTTTGTCATCTTAGTATAGTCCTTCATTTTGTGAGCACGTTATGAAAACACTTCTTAGGACAGCATGTGGTGGTTAAATTTTCTGAGTTCTTGGAAATCTAAAGATACCCTTGAACTTGATTGATACTTTGGCTAGGTAAGGAAATCATTTACCTCAGAATTTTGAAGACATTGCTTCATTATCAGGAAACTTGCATTGTTGTTCCCATGTTGGTTGCCCATCTTATATTTATTCTATTGTAAAATACCTGTGTGGGTTTTTCTTTCTTTCCCCCTCTTGAAACTTTAAGGGATTTTGTCTGTGTTCTTGGTGCTCTGAAATTTCACTGTAATAGATCTAGGTGCTGCTAACTGAAAGGTTGGTGGTTTAAACCTACCAGCTGCTTTGCGGGAGAAAGCTATGACACTCTGCTTCTGTAAAGATTACAGTCTTGCAAATCCTACTCAGTTCTACTCTGTCCTGGAGGGTCACTGTGAGTCAGAATTGACTTGATGACGATGGGTTTTAGGTGCTAGTCACATATGGGCTGAATACTTTGTGCACCATTTTAACTTGAAAATTAATTCTCTTCAGTTCAGAAATTTTCTCTTGCTTGGTTTCTTTAAATACCTTCTTTTCTCTGTTTTCATTGTCCTCTCCTTTTGGAATTCTGCTAGTTGAACGATAAAACTCCAAAACCAAACTCACTGCCATTGAGTCAATTCTGACTCAGCAATCCCCATTGAGTTTCCAAGGCTATAAATCTGTACAGAAGTAGATTGCCTCATCTTTCTTTCATGGAGCAGCTGGTGGGTTTGAACCACAGACCTTTTGGTTAGCAGCCAGATGCTAAACCCCAACACCACCAGATCTCCCTAGGTGAACAGTAGTCTTCCTAAATTCATCTTCTGTTTGTCTGTTTCTTTTCTATTCTTTTCTCTGTTTTTGACTTGATTTTGTTGTTTTAGTCTCTGGAATATTTTCTTGACTTTATCTTCAGTCTTATTATACTTTGGTTCACTTAGGCAAGCTTATTTTTAATTTCCACAAGCTTACTCTTGTTCTCTGTTTTTGATGATAGCGTGTTTTCTGGATGCAGAATTGTCTCAAAATTGTCTGACTATCTTAATTAGAGGGTTTTTTTCTTTACAAAAAATTCTTTGTCTTCTAATGGATAATTTCTCTCAAGGTCAATTTTTGTTTTTTTCTCTTTCATTTATGGATGTTTTTTAAAGTCTCAAAATAAGTGTTCTTACTTTCAGAAAAGCTAGTGGAAAGGCTCACCTGGAGTTGCTGTGTGGGCTAAGGTGTGCCTTGGCAGGCTTAAGCCTTCAGTGACAGTCAGGAAGCTGCAGTTATACAGCAGCTTTGCAATTCCAGAGGAATTCCCGTTGGGGCTGCTGCCATGCTCACTGGCTGGATAGATTGATTGTTCCCAGATAGTTTGTTTAGTTTCTTTCCTTTTTAGAAAAGAACCTTCATTTAAAAATGAAAAATTTTAATATCTTTTAAATGTCTCCCAAGGAGCTCTGGTGGCACAGTGCCTAAAGCATTTTACTGATAGCCAGAAGGTTGGTGGTTCTAACCCACCAGCCGCTCTATGGAAGGAAAATGGGGAATCTCCTTCCATAAACATTTACCACCTTGAAAGCTCAGTGGCGGGTCACTATGAATCAGAACCGACTTGATGGCAGTGGGTTTGGATTTTTTTTTTTTTTTTT
>NW_006922332.1:651162-653373 GCF_000298275.1 Orycteropus afer afer
TTGTAGGAGGTGTGGTTGTAGTTGTGTCTCACGGGGACTGTTGTTGTCTCCCACTCAGTTAGATACAAATTACACTTGAATAACCAACAAAAAACTAAAAGCACATGGACAAAAAACACACCATGTAATCACACAGGAACAGTAACCTCAAAAAGAAAAAAGGGAAAAAGAAGAGGAAAAAACAAGAAAACCTACAATATCTGGGGATAGGGCACTAAGGGAAAAAAGGTAGAGAAGGAGAATAATGAAGGAAAAAAAATGGGAAACATGCAAAAAGAAAAACAAGGAACAGGGTTAACCACGAGAAAAAAGGGGAAAAATATAAAAACAAACAACAACAACAAAAAAAGACTTAAATTAAAAAAAAGAGAAAAAATTTCAGCCAGGAACAGGGAAAAGAAGAAATGCTAAATACTGGGACCTGGGAGGGGACGATTAAGCATAATAATAAAAAGGAGAAAAGTAGTAATAATAATAGTTGTTTTAAGACAGACAAATACAAGCAAACTAATCACCAGAAAAAAGAAAGTGAAGAAGAGAAAATGAATAAAAGAGGAGGAAAGGAAAAATCACTGGAGAACAGAGTACGGTACCCAGGCTCCATCTGAGCACACAGACTGTGATGGAGTTCTTGTGGGCCCAGAAGGTGGGTGGGAGTGGGGGATGGCCGCACCTCTGTCCACCAAGTGGGTGTGGGGTATAAGAGGAATGTGGTACCTTTTCAGTCTTGCAGGTCCAGAGTGTCCTTGGGGTTGCTGGAAAGCAGAACGTGTTCTCAAGCCCCAGGAATCTGCAAGTGTGCTGTCTCTTTAAATATCCAAAATAGTCAAGCTGCTTTTAAACCTTCAAAATGGCGGTGTCCTCCAGACGGGCAAAAGTCCACAGCTCAGTCCACCTTTCTCTTTACCTTCTCCGTTTATTCCCCAGTCGCCGGAGCAGTCCTCCATGCAGTCCCTGGCTAGCAGGGCTGATTTTTAGGTTAATTCTTAGGTCCTACCACCACTCGGGAATCTACAAGCTGTCTGTGCCATCAGGATCGCTGCCAGACTGCAGCTCCGTATGTCTCCTTTTTTAGTATTTTCACGCACATTTTTCTGCTAGTTGGGGTTTAGTCCATTTCTATATCCTTCCCTTCAAGGCTCAGGGGTCCAAGATTATCGTCTGTGTTTGTGTTAATTGGTTTCCCTTTTCTTTGTTGAAGAGGGTCTGTGCAGTCTTTCTGCCTAGTCTGCCATCCTGCTGGAACTCTCCGGTTTGGAATTTTTTTGGTTGTTTGTTTTAAATGTCTCTCAAACATTGTTTTCTGCTCCATGTCCTTCTTAGTCATCTTTGCTCATTGCTCTGCCGTCTCTCAGTTGGTTGGCCCTTTGGTCATCTTGTCCAGACTCGGCTTAAAAAATCACCTCTGCATTGTCAAGTCCCACGTTGCTGCCTCTGTTCTGGACCTCAGCTCTGATTCCTATCGCAGTTTTGCTGCTCACTCTGCCTTTCTTCTTGGATGGGCAGCACTTCAAGCTTGTCCAAAATCCAACTACTGCTCTTTCTCTCTGGGCTCTTCCTCCTACAGGCTTCTTTGTTTTATTCATGTAGGTAATGGCAACTTCATCTTTCTAGTCCAGAGGCCAGAAACCTGGTGTCTCTCCCTCTCCCTCCTTCTGTCACATTCCCTCTTCCCCTCCTGCCCCCTCTTCACATTAAGCAAACCTGCTTCTGCCTTTGCTATGCTACCCTGTGTGTGTGTCCGTCGTGGCTTGCCTTCGTTACTGGAGGAACACCTAGCAAATCTGTCTGCTGTCAAAAGTACCCACCTACGGTCTGCTGCACCAAGCACAGAGTTGTCCTTTGAAGCTGTACGTTAGCGCATGTCCTCAGCCAGTACCTGTCTTCCAGATGTTTTTGAAATCTCATCTGTTGTAGTCTCCTCCCCATCATCCTCCCCTAAATCAGTGGTCGCCTAAGTTTTGACTGTACAATTTCTTGTACAAAAAAATCCCTTTTGAATTTGCATACCTGATATATATGTAAATGTTTTATTTACTTCTATGCTTCTATGCTACAAAAACGGCAAGGAGGCCACATGTTCTGACCTCCTCTAATCCGACAAGAGGAAGACAGGATTACTAGCAGTAACCCAAGGCCTATTCCTGCCAGGCCAGACATGCTGCCTCCCTCCAGCCCTTTCACCAACCGTTCCTCCCAAAGCACCCACCA
>NW_006922332.1:653713-685258 GCF_000298275.1 Orycteropus afer afer
TCTAAGCACGTGAGAGAGAGTGGGAACCTCCCAAAACATTGTATTGTGCCACGCCCAACAGAAATAACCCAGGTGGATAGCTCCTCAGTTGCTCATAGAAAATTCCACCTTGGAGTTTACAAAGACTTATGGGTAGAAAAGCCACACTAAGTAATTTACTACACTGCATATGCATACCTTTACACATTTATTACCAGTATGTTATTAGAAAATGTAAAACATGACATTAAGGAGGATAGGTTGGAGATAAAAGTGTTTTTAATGTTCATAATTTCTTTCTGCACCTGGTGAACTTAAAAGCCCAATTTGGAAATCATTGCTGTGTTAAGGATTTAGGCTCTTAGAGAGTTCCTTACTTCATTTTTTACAGACTCTCCAGTAGGAGGGGCTATAAATGCGTGTACTCAGTATGTCACGTTAGGCTGGCAACACTAGGAAAGGCTCTCAGTAAGGATGAGCTTTGACATTCAGAGAAAACAGGAAAATCCCCCCTTCATTCTGCCACTTCTGCCCAGAGGTAAGCTCTTCCCTAACAGTTTGGTGTGTATCAGTGCAGCCTTCCAGACACTTTCCGTATGTGTATGTGTTTTTTTACACACATCCATATACAGGCAGTCCATGGATTACGCACATCCAATTTATATACAACCCATAAGCTAATACATTAAAAATTTGAGGAACAATGGTTCATAATAACAAATAAGTACTACTTCATGAGACACATCCAAACATTATTATTACTGTGTTAAAGGTGTTTTAGTGTACGTGAAAGTGTTTTTTTTAACATTTTTTATACATAGAAGGGTATACTCTATGCTAGATACAAAGACAGACATCTGACTAGTTGATGTTAGGTGCAGATTGTACCTAACTATTGCAACTTACTTATGTGCAAATTCAACAGATTAAGGAAAGGAACGTGTTTGTAATCCAGGGACAGCCTGTACATGTGTATATAAAATGGGAATGACCCTGCATGGGTCTCTCTGATGTCTTTTGTTCACTTACTGCATCATAGAGAAGCCTAATAGCCTAGCCGGCTGTGAATGTGGACTCAGGAGCCATGCTGCCTAGGCTTGACCCAGGCTTTGCCGCTTCCCAGCTGACCTTCAGCTTTCTGTGTGTCGGTTTGCTGGTCTGTAGACGGGTGAGAGGCGCACCCAGCTTAGCGTTGTTGGGGGAAGTAGGTAGATGTTAACATACGTGAACTTCTCTGCTGTTGGATCTGGACATTGGAAGCTGTGGGATGTACCTTTGCTTAGTTTACATTCTGCATTGGACTGGGTCTATGAAGCGTCTTTTCAGGCGCCTTGTTTTTTCATGACTCACTGTGTTGAGTGCTTTTCCTGCTTTCTCATTGAAGTTGTGTTTGCTGCCCTCTAGTGAACCAGCAGGCTTGCACAGCTCTTACCTGAGAGCATGCTGCTGGAAAACTCTTCCTTGATGTGTACATTAGATGTCGTCTGTCAGGTAGCGCTCCGAGAAACTTCTGGGTGAATCCACAGACGTGTGGTAAAATTTGTGAAATGTTCTTTTAGATTTTTGAAGAATTGATCTACAGATAACAGTGGAGAAATGAATAAACATTTTTTTATTAAATGAATTCCAGCACTTAGCTGCTGCTTTTTTCTGTTATTGTCAGCGACATCTATTTAACTGAGAAACCAAAGGCTACAATTCTTTATGAGAATTCTTTAGAAGAGGTGGTAGGGAGTCGTGTCTGCCAACTTGGTGTCCTAAAAATATGGCTGATTTGTTACTTAGGGAGTAAATCAAACTAAAGCAACATTTTTCAAGTTAACAGCCATGGAAAGACATTCTGGATTCATGGATTGGAAGACTTAAATATTGTTACCGTAATAGGACATTATTCCCCCCAGTTGATGTACAGATGCATCTCAATTTCTGTCAAAAACTCAACTAACTTAGTTGCAGAAATTGACAAGATGATCCTAAAATTTGTGTGGAAATAAAAGAGATCGAAGTAAGCTGAAATCTTGAAAAAGAATAACAAAGTTGGAGGACTCAGACTTCCCTGTTTCAGAATTTATTGCAAAGCTACAATAATCAAAACTGTGTTATTGGCATAAGGGCAGACATAGAGATCAGGTGAATAGAATTGAAAATCTGGAAGTGAACTCATGCCTCTGCGGTCAGATGATTTTTAACAACAGGACCAAGACCAGTCAGGTGGAAAAGAATAGTGTAGTGTTCACAACAGATGACGCCAGGACAGCTGGTTATCCCATGCAAAAGAATGAGGTTGGACCCAACCTCCCACCAAACACAAAAATGAACCCCAATGGAATCAGAGACCTGAAACTGTAAAGCAATTAGGAAAAAGCATAGGTGTAAATCTTTGTGACTTTGGATTAGTCAGTGCTTTCTTAAATGTAACATCAAAAAGCATAAGCACTCAAAGAAAAAAATCAATTGAATTTATCGAAAGTGAACACTTAAGCTTCAAAGGATACTGTCAAGAAAGTGAAAGGACAGACCACAGAATGGGAGAAAATATGTGCACATGAGATCTCCGACAGTGGTCTAGTATCAACTCTAGGCCATGTATTCATATCCCCTGATTAACTTTATGCCATATTCTGTCAGTGCAGTTGAATTCCATTATTAGCACATGTATTTTCAAACGGATTTAGCTGTGATCCTGGGTCAAACCACTTCCCCTGCCCTCTCTGTATGAAGGAAATTCCAAGTACTGTCTTACACCACTTTCAAGGGGAAATGAAACTCAAGATGCTAGGTAAAACATAAGCTTGGGAATTAAAGTTTAATAGCTAAGGGGGAAAATAGATTAAATTCACATCATCTTCAGATAGTTAAAGTGCTTAGTGGTACATCGCTGCATTTACGGCTCGCTCCTTGTGCTCCTGTCACGTGAGGTAAATGATAAAAATACTTTGTATGTCACATACCTGTTTCCAGCCAATCAGGAATCAGGATTATTTTTGTATGTCATAATTGAGTTTATTGTTTGGAGAAGAGCTTTCAGTAGGACTCAGGAGATAGAGAGGGCCACATATTAGGACTTCTTAAGTTGTAGTGAAGAGAAAACTGGTCTGGTTTGTTTAGCATTTTGAGATTTTTTTGTGAGTTCTGACTCTAGAAATGCACAACCCTATCTTTTTAGTTACAGGTTTTAATACTGTTTACTCTTAATGCTTCTTAAGGTAACATTGGATCACTGCTTCTACTTTTGATGAAGCAGTTTAATGGGCTGTGAAGGAAAGATTACCAGATATTCAGGGAGATACAGAATTTTATGAAAATGTCTTCAAGGTTTCAGTCATCTTTACCGATTTTCTTCTCACCGGGGCCAATTGATTTAGGTTCTAAAACAAATTCCTCTTGTTCGTTGAATGAGCTAGACAATATTTCACATCTTTTAAGGAAAATATCAACTGATATCAATGAGATTAAAGGCATGAAGGCAGCCCTTCTGACAGTGGAAGCCAGTCTTTTTGATCTGAATGTTCGAGTGTCCCAGAATGAAGCAAGCATTTCATCTCTGGAGGTTAAAATGAGTGAACATTCAGCATCCACATCAGAGTGCAACAGGCAGCTTGAAGATCCTCAAGAGGAACTCGATTTTGAATCACAGTCACGGACCAGTGACGTACAGATAATCGGCTTCCTTAGAAATATCGAGAAAGGTAAACTCTTCTAGTGTATGGCGTCTTCTAGGTGTTCATTCTTAAGGTCTTTCCACCACAGCCTGACTGTAACTCAGCAGAGGCAGTGGCTCATGAGGAACTTGAATTCTTCATGGACCTTTAATGACACATTTGGGCTCTTCATGATTTAACCCAGAAGCCTGAAATTGGGCAGCATTCCATCCATTATTCCTGGATCTCTTCGGAATGATGTTTTAGAAAGATAGATGAGGCAGAGTTGAAATGTGAAAGAGTAGCTCTTTCATGTACTGGTCTGAGTGAAATTATTTTAAAATACTTAATTTCTTGGTTCACTGTTTATGTTAGACCTATGTGTAGTAGTTGAACCTACTGTTTGGATTGAAAGAGCTTTGCTATAGCCTATTATGTGGTTGTTTTCCCAGCCATCCTACAAGGTACACAACTTGACCAGTGACACCTGTGCTTCAGATCTGATCCCAGGATTTACTGTGTTTTTTGCTGTGATAAGTTTAGAAGGAACTCGCCTCTTTTTTTTTTTTTTGGACACACCACTGAAGCATATTATAGTTTATGTTTTACATGAAGAAAGCAGCTGATAAAATTGCAAACTGAATATATATTTTAAAATTTAAAAACATTTAAAAATAAAACTTAGTACCAGCTAAGAGATTGGTGATGTATATGTTTATATTGGGTGAACAAAGCCTATTCTTTCTAAACTACTGGTAACAGATGTGCCAAAAGTTAGCACGCAGACATCTTGACAGTATTTTCAGTGTTTTGAACCCTGTCACACACATCCCTTTGTACGCTGTAGTATAACATGTAGTGTAACATCAGCAAGTGATGCCTCACATCTGCTAAGCACTCTGTGGTTTTCAGAGAAGCCTGATATCCTCCCACCCCTCAAGGAGCTTACCATCAAATCTTGAACAAGATTTGGAACCAGTGAACCTGGATAAAATCAGTTCTAGGTCACTATTCTGTTTTGCAGCATGACTATTGGGAAGTTACGAGCCTGTTTAACCAAAGCTCAAACCCACTGCCAACAAGTCAACTCTGAGTCGTGGTGACCCTCTAGAATGGGTAAAGCTGCCCCAGAGGGTTTCCAAGGCTGTTAGTCTTTGTGGAAGCAGACTGCCTCAGCTTTCTCCCAGGGAGGGGCTGGTGGGTTCAAACTGCTGACCTTTCAGTTAGCAGCCGGATGCTTTAATGACCGTGCTGCCAGGGTTCCTTAGGAACCTGTTTAAGGGATAATAAGTGCTGTAGCTTGAGCATCTTTCTTCATAGGTGATCCAGACGGTTATTTTTATGCAGTTGGGGAATCTGGACAGCAGAGCTCTGAGTGTCATACTTACTTGTTCATTGTTGAACAGTTGCCTTTTGGAGGCTCCGTAACCAGAGAACTCTGAAGGGTTGTGTTGGGTTTACGATTCTAATAGGTTTTGTTACCATGAAAGAGGAGGAGGGTGGGATGTGGGATAGGGAGATGGGTTGTAATGGTGAGAGCTCAAGTGATGGAGGAAGATGCTTCCTGCCATCTTGCGTGTGGCTGTGGCCCATCCCATGGTAGGGCCCTGGCCTTTCTGTTCTTTCCTCTTTATTTTATCTCCAGCCTTTTCGTCACTTTGGGAAAACTGCCTTCTTGACGTGGGAGGACAGGGGTGGCCTATGTTGCTTTCTTTGGTTCAGCCTTGTTGCTCTTTGGTTCATAGCATATGCTTTTCTTTTTTTTAAATACTAAATTATATCACTGAAGGCTTCTTTTTAAGACTTTCCGTTAAGAACCCAGAAAGGTTATATTTGGCATAATTTCTGGGTAATGCACATGTTGGTATTGTTTGTTCAAGTTTAGTGAAGTTTTAAAATTTATATTCTAGGACCTCAACAAAGGCAGTTGTTTTCCCGACTGCAAATTGACCCCGTAATGGCAGAAACTCTACAGATAAGTCAAGGTTGGTAATGATCTTAAAATTTTCATTATAGTCTGCCAGTTGTCAGTTTCTGTTTGCACTTCATTGGCTATGTCTTATGTTCCTCAGGTCTGCCCTGAGATGCTCCCTGTCGATCTGTGAAAACACTTGTAGGGCCAGGAGACGGTGTTTGGGTTTCCACCTCTTTCAGAAGCTTCCTGTCTTTGATTCCATTCCACCTAGTTTCCTGCCACTTACTGGCTGCTCACTCACTCACCTGCTGTCAGGGACGACTGACTCCCTAACTTCTTGTCCTTCTCTGCCAAGTCATGGCATTGCCCTGAGTTGCTTTAGCGTTTCCATGGCTTGTTACCTTATCTCCGGTGACCCTCACTTTTATTTCAGTTTAGGATCTTATTGCCAGGGTCACACCCTCGTGCTTCTTGGAGCCACTGTAATTTACCTGTGTGCCTGGTCCCCAACTCACACAGACACACACCATTGGTTACTGCAGGGCTGAGGCTAGTACCTTATTTATCTCCATTTCCTCAGTGCCCAGCTGTTGCTAGATGCCTGTTAAGTGCCTGATCAATGCCAAATGAATAGAGGAAACCCTTGGCTATATAAAACCTCAGAATTCAGAAATATCTTTCCTCCTGTTTCCTCTGTTTTCTCTTAGCCTGCCCTTCGTTGGGAGCTCTGGTTCTTTGACCACTCCCTGTCATCTTCTTGAATTTTCTTCCCTCTCAGGATGCTGCAGTCAGTGGCTGTATCCCTGACCCTTCACTGACCTCTGTCTCAGAGACAGGTTGTCCTCTCTGAGGGCCCTCCACCCAGATGCCAGATCCTGTCCATTGGCTAAGCATTCTAGTGACAGCACACCCCTGTAGCTTCAGTAGCTGTTCCCCTGCTGCCTGATTGAAGCTCAGGTGTTCTCCGTCCGTGGCTTTGCCCTCTCACCTACTCCATTCCTCCCTGCTTTCAGCAGAGGAGCTTGGCAGCCTGAGTCTGCTCGTTGGATCAACTTCAGAAGCTCATGCTCGTTTTCCCTTTTCTGTTTCTTTTAGTTTTTATTTTTAAATCTTCAAGTTGTTCTGTGAGGCTTGTTCTGAACGACTGTAGTCCTTCACTGACTATCTAGCGTGTGTTTCATGTCTTTTTTTTTAAGATACATTTCATTGAAATATAATTTATGTACAGTGAAATATGCAAAAGTAAAGTGATATGGGTCAATGCATTTTTTTCATTTCTGAGAGCCCCCCCTTTTTTTTCTTTTTAAAGAAGATTGATTGTGTTTCATGGATGCCTTCTTTAAAGATAGATTTCTTTCCTTCTCTCTTTGGTCTTGATTCTTTGAGCTGTTTGCTTTGATCATTGCTTTCAGGATGATTGCTGGGGGTCTTGGCTCATGAGTTGAGGGAGCCTTTGCCTTCACATATGAATGTAGATCCCGCCGTGGAGAGTGATTTGTCTTGACTGTACTTTGGGGGTACCCCCAGCGAGGCTTTTCCTCTCAGGCTGGTCTGCTTCTCCAAAGGGCATTCACACAATGCCTTGGTGGCCAGAGCTCTGAGCACCAGGTAGAGACAGGGCTGGGGAAGTGCCACACCAGCAGTGGTTCTGTAATGGTCAGTGAGCACCCCCCCCCCCATTCTGTATGATTTCTTCACCATGGTTCCTGGCATTCCTCTGTTTTTACGTCTGTGGGGTCCTACAGCTCCTCTTTCCTTCAGGGGAGGGTGTGTGTGATTAGCCAAGGGCATCATGAACTCAGCCGCCTTATTTTAATAGTCTGCACTGGATCTGCCAGAGACCTACAGGCCACTCCAGCAGTGATGAGCAAGAAGACACATCACTGACCTGTTCAGATATCTTTAGTTTGAGTTAGGGCGATATATGTGAGAAGTTCAAAGACAACAGATGAATTAGAGTTTAGGAAGAACTAAGTGCTGCTTCCTCGGAAGGAAGGTTGGGCAATCCTACTTCCGTAGTGATACTGCCTCGGAAACCCAAGGAGGGGTCGCTATGAGTCGGGGCCGACTCCACGGCACATAACAACATAACAACAACAAGTGCTGCTTCAGTAGACACTCCAGCTAGCCCTCTTCTCTGCTCTAGCTTCTCCTCCACCTTTTCCTAAGATCTCCTGTGCTGCCAGTTCCTCAGCCCTTGGCGGATTTTGTCATCTCAGTTGCTTCATTATGGGCTTGGAGTTCAGCATTTGCAGATCTAAGGTACTCCCTGCCATCTGTCTCAGTCCACTCTCAAAATGTCACGGTGGGTTCTCCTTTCCTAGCTGTTTCCTCTGTAGGTTTATGACCACCACCCCCCCTTATTTTTTTAAACTCTTTATTGGCATTTTGTGGGATTTCAGAAGGGACCAGAGTGAATGCATGGGTTCAGCCGGCTGTCCTCACCCAGAAGAGCTCATTAAGCTCCGAGTTGTTTGGCTCCCACTCGACCCAGGCTGTTCGTGTGAGCCTTCGAGGTGGCCAGCAGTTCCTGTAGACTGTCCAGATCTGTTTTCAGTGCTCACCTTACTCACCTTGGGAGCAGGTGACACTGTATTCCCAGGCTCTCTTCAGTCTCTGATCCTCTGGCTTCAAGGACCTCACTCTTTCTGTATTACCCTAATTATTCCCTTTCGTTCTCCTTAGTCAGTGCCTCTCCTGGCCTCCACTGCCCTTTCAGTGTCAGCTTGACCGTGTGTCCTGCCTTCAGCATTATTTTCATGTCTTGGAAGATGCAAACTCATAAAGGCGTTTCGCCTCAAAAAGTGTAGGGGGATGAGAAGGAGTCCTGCAGTCTTTGGACCAGATCCTGGGCCCCCCCGTGGCTGGCTGTGAGCCCTCACTGTGTCAGTGAATGACTGTGAGCTGCACACTGGTCACCTGCAATGGGAGCATGTACTTCTTAGGCTTCGTGTGAGGAGAGCGATGCCCAGCGCTGAAGACGCACAGCTTAGGAACATTCTTAGGTGACCTGAATCGACTCACTGCTTTCATTTCTTTCCCTCTCCTGAAGGGCAAGTCTCAATTTCTCAACTTTTTCCTAAATAATCTGCCATACTAACCAAATGTAAAATTAAATTTAGCTTTACCTTCTCCCTCCCCCTTTTAAATCTGTACTTTCATTTATTTCTTGTCTCCATGAATGGAGTAATGGGGTACTTGGTTTTCAGGTCTGTCCTCTCCTACTACTGACTGCTCACCAGAAGGCTGGAGGTTCAAACCCACCTGCCACTCCTCGGAAGGAAGGTTGGGCAATCTACTTCTGTAGTGATACTGCCTCGGAAACCCAAGGAGGGGTCGCTATGAGTCGGGTCCGACTCGACGGCACCTAACAGCAACAGCACTCCTGTTGTGTGTGCTGCCTCTCTGCTGCCCCCCCTCAGGGACGGTGGTTGAAGATTTCAGCGTCTGTGAGCTGCTGGGGCTGCCGGCGGTGTGGAGAGTGCTGTCCCCCCGGGGCTGTGAGAGCGGGACAGAGGCCTGAGAGTCTTTCAATCCAGAGCCTCACCTGTCCGGGGCAGCAGCCTCTGAACACTGAGCTCCAGGACTGGAGTCCATCCGTAGGTCTGTTTTCCAAAGACTCATTTGATCATGTCACTTCCCTACTGAGAAACCTTTTCTTGATTCCTTGTTACTTCTGGACTGCAATCCAGACTCCTGGACACATACAGGACCCTTCCTGGCAGGTCTCAGGCCTCCTGGCGGTGTACCTGCTCCACCCCCGCCAGCCCACACACGACCCGTCTCACGGCTGCCGGCTCCTTGTACCCGTGGCAGCCCTTCCCTTCGGCCTGGGGCTCTGCCGGGAGCCCTGTCTCTGCTCCTTACCTTGTCCCCCTCTGCTTCATTTCGGCCCCTTCCCTTGATGCTTCTGTCCTTGAGAAGCTTTTCCTCAGTTTCCCAGGATTGGAAAGGTTGCCTTAAGTTCTTCTGGCATGTCGCTCGTACTCTTTGGAGGCCACCTTTCTGTCATGCTGTTCTGAAATAGGTATGCAGCTGTTTTGCCACTCTTTCCTTCTTTGTGTTTGTGTACTTAGCACAAAGCTACTAGGTATTCCATAAGTGTTTGTCCAATGAATAAACACAAAGGAATATTCTGTGAATTTTGGTCCCTGTTATTTAGCTGTTAACTTTAAAAGGAGTGTCACTCGTTTGTTTTTTTTGTCAGTTGATGCTATGTTGGTAGGCACTCTGACTGATCCTGGGCTGAAGGTCTTGGCATGTTTTATAAAGTAGACAGGCCTGAAAAGTGTGCTGTAGATGATATTAGCTGATAGTTCTTCGCATTGAAGGCCTGAATATTTTCCTTGCTGTGTCTCTTTAAACACCCATTCATCTTAAAGTTCCCCTTCTAAGTATTTCTCTGCCTACAAACAGGTAGAAATGATACAAATTCACATTTTATCAGGATAAATCCCACTTAGGAGTGATACTGTGCTCGGTGATCAAAGCTGACTGTACAGAGTAGTCGAAGAACTGCATCATCACTGTGCGTCGTAGCATTAGGGTCAGACATTACCCATGTTCATAGGAAAGATTGCTGTGCTTAAAGTAAGTGTACACTGTTAAATTGTCCCAAGTGGCTGCCTCCCAGAGGCTTCAGTACTGTAGGTGGAGGAGGTTCACAGGAACGCTTGGGCACGTGACATGTGAAGACCATGCCTTGAGTTCTCTGAAAAGTCGCCTGCGGTAGAATCACAGCCTCTTCCTGGGGAGAACCGAGTATAATTTTCTTTTTAAAATAATCACAAATATGTAACGGACTGAAGTTCTTCTCACGTTGTATGATGTTGGGGATGCAGGGTATATTCCAAAGTAAACATTTGTGGCCAATTTTTTTGGCTCAGATTACTATGACATGGAATCCATGGTCCATGCAGACACCAGATCATTTATTCTGAAGAAGCCCAAGCTGTCTGAGGAGATAGTAGTGGCTGCAGAGCACGAGGCGGGGACGAAGACTGCAGATACCCTTCGGGTACTTTCAGGACACCTTATGCAGACGCCACGGTAGATGGTTTCTTTTTCTTGTGTAGCCTCTGTGTGGACTAGATAGTGCAGGCCGGCCCTTGTTCCCTCCCAGCTCCTCCCCTCCCCGTCAGCCCTCTCCAGCCCTCGTGTGGAGCGCCAGGGTCGAGGCAGTAGCCGGGCCAGGCATAGTCAGCCAGGTTCCGCCTGAGAAAGTCCAGGGCGTGTTTCTTGTTCAGAGGGCTGTCAGCCTGAACATAAAACTCGGTGTGCAATTGAGCTGTGATAAGACAATTCTTTATACATATCTAGGAAATAAATGAAATGTAACTAGCCAGGTGACTAAAAGCAAGGGATTTCTCTAGGGAGAGTTAGCAGATGGGGTGGGGGTGAGTCTTCCCTTAGAGAATGGATGGAGTGTTCTGCAAAGGAATGAATATGCAGCTCAGAACGTTAGCGTGATGCAGACCTGCTGGCCATTGTCTTCTGAGTGTAGATGCTGTTTTTTCCGTTTATTTCCCTGTTACTCTCTGAGGGACAAGGTGAGGGGAAATTGTCCTCAGTAAGTGCAGGCTGGCGGGCCATGGGTGGTCCTGTGGTGACTGTCCATGGCCCACCATGCCTTACAGCAGTTCCTAAGGCCGTACCTGGAAGTCCTAGCAAGTCTTTTCTCACTGGACATGAGGGACGTGAGCAGGGAGGGGTAGTTGTGCGCAGGAGCACTGAAGAGGCACGGTTTTTTGTGGTCGTTTCCCTAATTCTGTGGTGTTTTCTATCTGTCTGGCAGAGATCTTGTACAACCAGATAAACCTGCAAGTCCCAAGTTTATAGTGACGCTGGATGGTGTCCCCAGCCCCCCAGGATACATGTCAGATCAAGAGGAAGACATGTGCTTTGAAGGAATGAAACCCGTAAACCCAACTGCAGCCTCAAGCAAGGGACTCGGAGGCCTCCTCCACCCACAGCAGTGGCAGTTGATGAGCAGGCAGCTTGAGGACCCAAATGGTAGCTTTTCCAACGGTGTGTTGAGAGCTCAGCTGACCCCTTTCAGGGGATGTCGCTGTGAAGGACTCTGGGGCATGCTTTTCTGCCTTGAATGAATGTTGCTTGGAGGCTTGGCGTTTTCTTCACATCCAGTGGTAGCCTTTCCTTTTCCTTCAGACAAAACTGCCAGTTAAATTTGAGCCAGTGATCCAGTGTGGATGTGGGGCTTGGCCACGCGGCCTTCGCGGGTTTGCTTGTTGAAGACTGGGCGCTTACTCTTTGTGCCTTATTTATTTACCTTTTTTAATTTAAAAACTCGATACTTATGTATTTCCCCTTGTACTCATAGTCTCTCCTGTAATTAACGTGGCCTTGAGAAAAAATTTAATTCGGTTTTTGGTGCTGTTTCCGTTTCAGTGACATTTTCTTGGGAGGCATTTCTTGATTGATTTGTTAAGAGAGTTGGAGGTGTAGAAAGGACCTTATGTGTAAAGTTACACTGAATGACAGCATTTGGTTAAAGGCAGATGTACTGCACTCTGAGGGTGGCCGCCACCAGGCAGGTGGACGCTGTGGTCCCTGCGTCTCCTCACTGGGCTCCAGCAGTTGCTGCCGCCCCACCGACCACTTCCATTCCTGATGAAGGATGACAGTCGTGGTCCTCACACCTCTCAGTTTTCAGAATAACGTCCTCACTGACAGGGAGGAGCTGTACCTGAACCTTAAAAATGAAGAATTTTGATAAAAAAGCAACAATGAATTTTGAAAAGGTTCCCAAGTAATCCTTTTTGTGGCCTAGTTATGAAAATGTATTGAATGCCTTTTTTAGTCACGAGAAACATACTGAGACACTTGGAGGGGTACGTGAGTGAGTGCAGTGCATCAGGGTAGGGTCAGGGGTTAGGTTGATGGAGGGAGTTCTAACACTGAAAACCTGCGCCTTTGATGTGATGAGGAAGAGGGTCTGTCACTGACGGTGCAGGATCTTTATAGCCGTGGGAAGAGTGGCCGCAGAGCTGCTGGGAACTCACGAGGTCGGGCAGGACCGACTGCGCGCTGCCGTACATTCTTTCCTCAGATAAAAGAAAAGCTTCTGGTGTACTCAGTATAGGTTTTTAATTTGGGGAAATGAATTATTTGTTGTTGTTGCATGCTAAGCTCAAATTTTGTAGAAATGTAGATTTCCATGTTAGATGTGTTGTTGTAGCAGCAGGGACGCTATGAATATGTTTGTGTGAAAATCTTGCCCTGGTCACCGGGTGCTGTGGCCATCGCAAAGGCGCTGTGGTCGGTGGGAGCCACTTGACTGGTGCTTGGATTTGCGACCTTGCTGCTGCTCAAGGGGGGGCTTTTGCTGGCTGTTTGCCAGTTGTTTCTCAGGGTGCTGTCACACCGCAGTGCCTGCTGAAGCCACCCCTGCTGGCCGTTACGTGGTAGCACAGATTTTTTTTAGCTTTCAGTATTAAGTCTTGACACTCAAGCAGGAAAAGTTTTAATAGCTTATGAAGTAAGTCAGGGCCTTTGGTGTGTGATGATGTAACCTGTCCCTTGTACCTGTCCCTCCTGTAAAGTGCTCATGAGTGTCCCGCTGCCTTTCTCACTGCCCACCCTCGCTGCTCTGGTGGTCGTCTTCGTCTGTGCTGGGCTCCCTGCGCCCACCACAGTCTACTGGATGTTCTCTAAGACCAGGCCCGGCACACTTCCTCTGCAGGGGCGACATGGAAACCAGGGGACCACCTCCCTTCAGCCCCGTCCGATTTGCTTCGGGACTCGGAATGCTTTCGTATTCCAGAGTCAACAGTAACTTCACTGATAACCTTAGTAGCCTGGGAATTTATGTGTTGGGCATGGTCATGGTGATTGTTTGGTGACGCTCCGTGTGGGCTGTGTGGCTGATTTGTGCCCTTTATAGCTGCGTGTAGTAGACTGAAGTTGCGTGTTCCTGAGCAGATGGTCACGAGGCTGCACTTCATGGTCACAGGAAGCATGCAGGCAGCGGCTGCTGCTGGGTTACGCTTACTGCCTATTTTGTATTCTTTCCAAGAAATCACCAAACTCCAAGTAAGATGTTATTTTCTCTTTGTATAGCTGAAGAAACTGAAGTTCAGAGATGTTCGCTAACACGTGCCTAAGGTGTGGAACTAGCTAGGGAGTGACAGGGCTGCGGTAGAGTTGCCTGACCTCAGGCAGATCACTAGAGGGATGGGGTTGGTGTGATAATAAGATTTCATAAATATGAATATAAACCATAATATGTAATACCCGTGCCTTTGTATTTATTTATGTATTTTTGGCTAGAGTGTCTTGGGCCACCGTTGGCAGCTAATCATGGCCTGTAGGTATAATTTTATTTGTTCCAGTCACTGTTTTAAATATTCATAGCCAGCAGTTAAAGTTCAAATGTCACATAAAGAGGTAGATTTTGGGCTTCCTGACAAGACACAGTCTGGCAACATGGGTCCCTCTTTTGAGTAACTGACGTAATTGGACATGACGTAGCAGTTGGAGTGGCAGTGAGCCCTGTGGAATGGATGGTGAATGTATGTTCTCTTGTTTGCTGGTGGACACTTCACTGTCTGGTGACCTCCTGGGCCTCTGTAAGTTATGGTATTTGTGACCCATTTTAGGCAAAAAAAAGTCTCTCCCTTTTTATACATTGACTTAGAGAACTACATGTATCTCAATAAGGGGACAATTTCGTGTTTGTCCCACTTCACAGTCTTGCCTGAATGTTACGAATCACCACTTTGTGTTTTCCATTTCTGTGTTGTTTATTAGCTCCTTGCTTGACATCCTTTCCTCTCTTATATTTAACCCAACTCTGAAATAATATTGAGAATTAGGTTTAATGCTAGACCCTTGGCTCTAGTAACAGAGTCACTGTCTAGTTTGCTTTTCACACCAAGAGGTGTGGTCTCCTTCCCTATAATAGAAGATTCTCCTGCCAATGTTCATCAGATTATTTGGGCTCATTAGTTTTGTGTCACTGTAAGCATAAAAGAATGTAAGACTTTAAGACTGGAGATAAAGGGAAATTTATTAAAGGGCCCATGTACTGAATTGATCATAATTAACAAGATCCTTTCCTTTCCTTTCCCTTTGTAGCTGAGGTGAGTGAATTGAGTGTGGCCCAGAAACCAGAAAAACTGTTGGAGCGCTGCAAGTACTGGCCTGCTTGTAAAAACGGGGACGAGTGTGCCTATCACCACCCTGTTTCACCTTGCAAGTGAGTAGCATCCAGATGATTCAGATGTCTAGGTTAAAGTCTCTGTCGTAGAGCTTGTTTATTTTTCTTTTCTATGGACGGGTTTTAATAGCTGGTTTTAAACCATTTTATAGGTAAATGCAGTGGCAGTTACCATAGCTCTCCCGTCAGGACAGCATACTTGTGTGTACATGTGGTTACTGGGGCTGTGCGTGCAGGGAAGATGGGGAGGCTTCTTTGTGCCTTGGACCCACGAGATACTGGCATTTCTGGTTTCCTTGAGGGTTATGTACATTTAAGGAGATGGATAGATGTTAATGGCTCTGGTTGGTATGTACTGTGTACACAGATTTTGAAAATTGGGGAAAATTTATTTATGGTAATGCATAAACATTTTGGACTTGAGTTAGATTTTTTTTACCAGCTGGCTTATTGGCTTACTCAGTGTAAAGAGCTTTGAGAGGGAATCTTTTGTCCTCTGGGTGGAAATCTCTGTGTTCTAACTTCTTGAAGGAAATCTTGGTGTGGGAATAATATGGATGTATATACAGGGAGACTGTGGGACGAATCTCTAGTTGAAGTGTGATGCTTTGCACATACAGTGTGGTCACTATTGAATTTACTTCATAAGTTTTATACATAAGGACTTTAAATCGAGACTAAGTAGTATGAATTTGATTGTCACACAGAAAAAGCTTTTGTCTTTCATGGTAGGTTGCTTGAATTGAAAATGTTTGGTGTTGTCCTTGGCTTTGGAATAGATAGTTGTATCCTATCTGATATCTTGCTTCATTTAAAAATGGAGTATTTTTTTTCATGTCATTTCTGCGTTTTTTACAGTAAGTAGTGATGATAGTGTATAGGGAGCCCTTAAATGTGAATAATGAACTTTTTTGTTTCACAGAGCCTTTCCCAATTGTAAATTTGCTGAAAAGTGTTTGTTTGTTCATCCGAATTGTAAATATGATGCAAAATGTACCAAGCCAGATTGCCCCTTCACGCATATGAATAGAAGAATCCCAGTGCTGCCTCCAAAACCAGGTGAGTGACCATGCACTACAGGTGAGTAAAAAATGAAAAACATTTTGTTGATGTAAACTGAATTAAAGAAAATAATAGTGTTAGAAACCATCTTGACAGTATGAGTTCTGTTAAATCACTCTTTAAAGAGCAGTTGTATCTGTCCTTTAAGTAGTCTGAAGTGTCTTATCTTGACTAATATATAAACTTTATTCAGTTTTCTAAAATGGTTGCCATGAAACGTAGGTAGAGTTGATCAATCTTTGTTCTTATTTTTGTCAGCAGTTACAACACCAGCATCCCCTTCTAGCACTCAGCTCTGCCGTTACTTCCCTGCTTGTAAGAAAATGGAATGTCCCTTCTATCATCCAAAAGTAAGAACTTCTATTTTCTCAAAGATCAATATAGCAGTAAGTGTTCAATTCTGAGATCTGGAAGATCACTAATAAATTTAATGGCTTGCATTTTTTCCAGTTTAACTTCTTATTTGTTGGAGTTGGCTTAATAGCCTATAAGGTCTTTAAGTCATTTCTTAGTTGTCATTGAACTCCAGTCTGGCCTCTTAGGCACGTGTTCAGAAACTAATGGTACCGTCCCCAAGCACTCAGCAAAGCAGGCTCATTTTTGTTAGCCACGATTTCCATTCTTTTCTTCCCCTAACCACAAGGGTATTTGCTTTCTTTGTACCTAATGCCAGCATTGAGATGATGAAATCTAGCTGTACTGCTCAGTACCATCCAGGTTGTTCTGACAGCAGTGACTGTCTTAATTTGCTGAAGATGGTGTGATGTATCTCCACTCATTCAGAGTGCACCATCTCTTCTCCAGGAGAGCAGTCAGAAGCCCATATGAAAGACCACACTTCCCCAACTGTAATGGGCAGGGAGCGTGGCGAGTGTCAGGGACATCGGGCAGGGTGCACAGGGAAGAGTACTACATTGGTAGAAGTGTGTCTTATATTCTAAGGTTCCTTTTGAAATGTCACTTGCTGTGATTCTTTGACAAGGTTTTTGTGTCTCAGGGGTTCATTTGTCAGGGCCTCAGTAGTCTGAAATGAACATTATGGACCGTATCTCTTGGGCTCTTCACAGGGAAGGTTGGGTTGGTTACTCTCGTATCAGATTGTTGTGTTCACTTAAAATAGTAGCTTTGCAGATGTTGTTGAAACAATACTGTCTTTAGCACTGTAGGTTTAACACCCAGTGTACAAGACCTGACTGTGCGTTTTACCATCCCACCATTACTGTACCGCCACGACATGCCTTGAAATGGATTCGACCTCAAACCAGGTAAAGATTAAAATTAGTTTTCCCAATGTCATTTCAAATACTTGTCTAATAGATGAGTGGTTTCACAAATTTATAAACTCAATTTTGGGGAAACGGCAAGGTAGTTTGGGATTTTTCTCTGTTGTTTAATTATATAACGGTCGTTTGAGAAATAATTTATTACAGTGACCAAATATTGTTTTATCCAATGATTGACTGATCACCTAGATCATCTCCAAATCAGATTCCTTTCACTCCACTCCTGATTGTCTACTGTGTGAGCATATACGAAGACCTTTAGGAATTTATATACAGCACATGACCATGTATCAAATCTCTTTTCTTAGACATTGAAAAAAACCCAAACCAAGTGCCATCGATTCGATTCCAACTCATAGTGACCCTCTAGGACAGAGTAGAATTGCCCCCATAGAGTTTCAAGACACTATATCTTTACGCAAGCAGACTGTCTCATCTTTCTCCCAGTGGGGTGGCTGGTGGATTCGAACCACTAACTTTTTGGTTAGCAGTCAGATGCTTTAACCACTATGCCATCAGAGCTGCTTAGACATAAGCAATTGTAGTAAACCATTGAAAAGTTTCAAAATATTTTAGTGTGGCCCCTAAGCTTAATTACATATGTTGTATCTCGATGGCACATAATAACAACAACAACATCCTTCTATGTACCTTACATAATTGAATTACCTTCTTAAAAATCTAATTATATATATTGTAATATGTAGACCAAATACTCATTGTCTGAAAATATTTAACTTCATATATACATGGATGCACAGCATTTGAACATTTTTGGTTCTGTTTATTCAGCGAATGACACCCAGTTCTACCTGACAGAAGATCATGGATTTGGAAAGCTGCCACCTGCTGATGAGAGATAGAGACACCCTACAGAATCTGTCAAGTCTTTGAGACTTGGAATACATTGCTTTCGTAATATGAAATTTATTGCCTATCTAAAGTGTCTAATTTTTCAAGTTTGTAAGTTGTTTAGTGGTTTTAACTTTGGGTGTTTTTTGTTGTTTGGTTTCGGTTCTTCTATGAAAAGACAGTTTAAGGAAAAACTAAAGTCATTTGAGGCATGTTTGTTCACAGCTGTTTGAAGTATCAGCATTTATAATGTGATAGTTTCCAAAACCCACCATGAAAACAAAAGAGTGGCTGAAAGTGTTGAGATGGCTTAAAATAGGTCACTCTTTTTTTTTTTTTTTTAGTGAATTTACTTTGAAAAGCATCTAGGCCTTGAGAAACACAGACCTTGTGAGTGAGTGCCCCTTTGTGAGTGAGCCCCTCTGGGTCCTTGCCTCCTGGCAGAGGACTGAAGAGGTGGATGTGTGATGTGAAAGCAGTTGGAATGGCGAGTGCAAAAACTGTGAACAATTCCTTAAAATGCTTTCATTTACTATTAACATAGCTCTTTAAATAAATATTTTGGGGAACTACATTGTCACAAAATTATACAAAATTTTTTACAAGTATATACATAAAGTATCAGAAAACATACTTTAAATTCACAAGATACAGTATACATGTATATTCTCACATTCTGAAAAATAACATTCTTAGAAATAACTTCACAGAAAATACGCTTAGTTACTACTAAAGGTAATTTTTGAAATGTAAAAATTAGATTTAAATAGTATATTTTAAATGACAGAACTATATAATTACAGAGATTGGATGGGTAGACCTCAAAATAGGACTAAACTTTTAATTAATATACAGGGTTTTGTGTGTATGGTTTTTAAAATTGTTAAGGCAAGAAGTGTCAAATGCTTTAGAATTAAATAACAAACAGATCACTGATTTTAAAGATGTGATAGTTTTTTTTTTTTTTTAAAAATTAACGCTACAAGGTTGTTAGAAAAGAATTAATGAGAAAAGGCTAATATAGACTTGGACATTCTCAGGACCAAATTCAGTTAGTGCTGTTTAGAAGAGAAAAAAAAAAGTTCATTGACTTGCTTGGTCATGTACCCAAGGGATATTAAAACCACCCATGTAACAGAAAGTCCCGTGGTTAGTCATCAGCAGGGTTGTGGTCCTTGCTTTTCCTTTGGGAGAAGAAAGGGTTAAGCAGTTACTGAACCATTTTGTGAGCTGCCCTTTGCTATGCTGCTATTAGAGTGAGACCTGAAACTTCAGGAAAGACAGAGCTGTGTGCAGGAGCATAGAGCTAGCAATGTCATCAGGCTTAGGTGAAATGACAATCCTGCTTCATTCAAAAAAGGTTACTCTGTTGAACTTAAGGCATTGTTCATTCCAGAGTTATTCAGTTGACACACTCTATGTCTCTGCAGAAGTAGTTTGTTTAAACTTTCTGAAAATAGACTTTTTATTATCATTATTTATACATGATATATAGCTGCATTCTTACAGTTCTACTATAAAGAACGTAAATGGGGAAAAAAGGGCTTAAATGGTTTATTTTAGCCATTTCAAATCAATGAAATAACATGCTAAAATCGAGTCATTTTTTGCTGTTGTGTAACAGACTACCAGAAAACAGTTAAGAGTGTGATGCTGTCATTCGGTTGCTATGGTTTATGGGCAAGCTAGAGTTGACCCTAAAACTTGTGCTGGGAAATTTGGTCTAAAATGAACTGTGTAAGACAGGGTTACAGAAAGGGAAAGGAGTGCATGTGGCTGGCAGTGCACAGTGAGTGCCGGTGAGCACAGGGTCCTTTGGCATGTGTTATGTGTAGACAACAAGCGGGACTCCGGTACCAAGAGTCACTTCGGGTACCTATCCAGGAGCTTAATCAGGTACTGCACACAAAAACAATTCTGTGGGTTAAAAAAATAAATATAGGTCAGAACCTCAATAGCCTGTCATGTTTTTAACCTGCCTTGAGGCTCGTGTAAGCAGGGGGTCATGGGGTGATCTTTAGTCAAGAAACTGACTATAATAGTGGTTAAGTCTGGCTTACCAGGTTGGCCACTCTGAAGGAAAGAAAAGCAGAAACAATTACAGTCGATGTAGTTGATTTGCTTATGATTTTAGGGTTTACCTACACTGTAATTTCTCCTTAGCCAAAAGTTGCCAGATTTGACCCAGAAGGAAAATTTAAAACTTTTAACAGCATCAAAAAATAGAGTATTTCTCTTTTCATGGGAGTGTGGTTTAGGGAATTTTTTCCCCTTTATTGATGGAGTGGAAATTTATTAACGTATTCTAAAATTCAGCTTAATTTAGGAGAACCGTGTATAGGAATAGTGAAAGATCACTCTCTCATGTTTCAGGCTTCCCAGTGCCTTAATCCTTCACACACAGTTCCTCAGACATTCAGACAGACTGGGCTCCATCATGGGCTAGGCCTTTGTGAGATAGTCCAGTTGCTTCCGTTGTGGTATTCACAGGTGCTGCACAGAGAGACTGTGCTACAGAGACTAGGCATTTGGAATCTTCATGTGTCTTGTCAAAGCAAACTTGGATTTCCAGACTCCTGAGGGGAGAAGGGTCTACTACTCTACAAATACAATTAACATGGGACCAACAGAGCGTCTTAAACTTACTCACACTTAGAAAAATATATTTTTCATAGCAGTCTTCATAATTTCCAATCTTCAGGAAACTACGGATACTGACAGCACGTTCCTGAATGGTTAGGACTGATCTTTGGCAGCATTTAAAGTGAATGAGAATAAGAATCTTAAAGAGTTCAGCCCCAGTATACCAAAAAGGAATTTTAATGATGAGTTTCACAAATGGACCTGTAAAAAAAAAAGCTATAAAAATTTTATTCTAAGAGTTATTAAACTGTATAACTTTATAAATGTGAACTTAATTTACATGTTAAGCAAATGTTTATAATAGATTACATCTTTACTATCTTCAGTATTCTCTTCCAGTTAAATACTGTTGCTACCTAGAACGTTAAACACTGTACACCAGTGGGAGTGACTGTTCACTGTACTGCTTTTCCATTAATGAGCCTACTATCACATTTTAATTTTTCAGTTACAGAGATGGCTTTCTAACAAACATAAGAAGATAGACAGTAGCTCAAAAATGAAAATAGAATAATCATACACTACTAACTTCAGATCCATTCCTGAAATCAGAACTGCCAGGAGAAAAGTGTCCTTTATAAAATGGGCATCATTAATGCTTAAGAAGCACTGTGTTCTTGAGGAAAGCTTGTGTCTGTTTCCTTAGGGAAGATAGGATTTGCCTTTTTAACACTGTGATCTTTGAGGGGGTGGTGGTAGTTTCCTTTCTTTATGGAAATACAAGGATAAAGTATTTCATTGAACAATGAACCTTGAAAATAAAATGTGAACGCTGACAAGAAACAGTTTTACTTTCGCGGAAGAAAAAAAGGATGAGAAATTGCCCAGCTTGGGTTTTAGCTTTGGGTAGGCTGGATTGTTGAGGATTGCTGCCCCCTAACACCTGCCCTGCAAGGCTGCTAAATTTGTAGTTTACCCAGAAAAAAGGGCTGGCTGTTCCCATCAACTGTGCATTTAATCCTTCACCTTATGGACAGTTAACCCAACGTGAACGGCAGATCGTTGGGGCTTAGATGTCTTCTGTTGTGTTTGTTTCTGGGCCTTTCTCTCATTACAGTCTTGGGTTAGCACCACAGGACCAGGCAGGGTGTGTGTTCCTCTTTTGATTCTGTTTCTCGGTTTTGTGTAGCATCCTCTCAGCATCTCTCAGTGAGGCGTATGCACACATTTCCAGACAAACAAACTGCAGTCGGAGAAAAAATATTACAGTGAGTTCATTTCTACATTGTTCAGAACCGATTAACCTTTGCTTTAATTGAGCTTTCAAATCACACCTGTAAATTTTTCCTCAACTCCTTTGATTCTGTATTTGCAGTGTCTAGGTAGGACTCAGGAACCAGCTCGTTATGCGACCTTTGCTAAGGTTGATTAGCTGGGTTCACAGACTGAAGTTGTAGAAGTGGTTATACTACATCTCTTACTAACCAATAAAAGGTGACCTGCTCCTTGTCTTGTACTGAGAAAGTTACCAACCTGCAGTCTTCACCTCCAGCACTGACAACATGTCGGTCCCCACTAGTAAATCGAATGTTCGTCACATGGGGCGAATGGCCAAAGAACCTTTTGTGCTTTGCCTGGAAAAACAAAAACAAAGCTCAGGGCAGGTAATGCACAAAAAAAGTGAAAGGGTCCTTCCTGTACCAGCCAACTGCAACCTGATTTCCATACTACTGTTACCACGCATGCTGATAGCGCTACAAAAATCTGTCAGGAAAAGTAGAGGAAGGACAGAAAAATGGGATATTCCAGACTGAATGCATGAACAGTGACAAGGCCGGTGAACCATCAACTCTCTCACAAAGGCTCTGAAAGCAGAAGGGAAGGAGGCCTCAGCTGATGAGGAAAATGGTCTTTCCGAGCGAGTCACGGATCTGCACTTAACACAGACCTGGTGATGGGGGCAGCAGGGTGTCTCCAGGTTTCTAAAGTGTTTTCCTCTGAGGAATTCGAAACTTGGTTAACATGATTAAGGGTTTGCCAAGAGGATAATCCGCAGTTTGCTTAGAATCATTTCCAAAGATACTATTAGTGGGAGAAGGGGAGGAAATATTTTGAACAGTTTTTTGTTTAGAATAATGAATTTAGGAAGATTGGGAAAAAAATTAGGAATATGGGAAAAATTATTTTCAGATCAGGACCAAATACATTTAAGTTTTCAGGTCATGAGTGGAATGTGTCAGACAACTCAGTTGTGAGTAAAATGATAAAAATACTAAACCAAACACAGACTTACAAATTTTTCAGGGCATGGGAAGTCAAATAGTTTGACCATGCCAAAGTCATCGCCTGTGACAAGACTGATTCCTGAATGAGAAACGCAGGCACAGTTGACGTCAGCTTTATCAGCATGTCTGGACCAGATTCCCATCACTTCATCTCCTAGAATGCTAGAGGGAAGAAGAAAAGAAAGCGAAGCCAGCAAACACAGGTTTACTCTCCTGAGTAAAAAGGGGAATATTTTCCCAATTTCCTAAGTACCTAATCGTGTTAGTTACAACCCAGGAAGTAAATTATGATAAGGTGGGTCATTTGGAGGCTGCCTCCCTTTTTAATGAAATTTTATATTTAAAGGGCTTATAGAATTAATCTTTTAACAATTCAGTACATAGTTCACAGAAAACTCTTTTAAAATTAAAAGCCATGCTCATGCTGTGGGATTGATTGCAGGCTTTTGTTTTCATTGGTTCAAAGTAGATATTCATGGTTATCTGTCATAGAGCCAGCAACTGTGAACAAAATTTTAAGCTTTTTTATCTAACAGCTTCAAGATAGCATTCCTTTAGATGGAAAAATAATAGTTGCTTAATAGCACCACGTGCATTTTTATTGCCCATTAAGCCTAAGGTCAAGGAAAATATTGGCATGTTTAATCATAAATCACTCTGATTTCCTTTCTTTGAAAGTAGTCCCCCTCCCCTTGGGAGGAGAGCATGAACGGTCAGTCAGAAAGGATCCCAGCATAAGCAAGCTGTTAGACTCTTCTGGGAAGAATTCAGGGTATTGAACATAAGCTGGAAACGCTATTGCTGTTCCGTACTGGGATGCTGCTAACTGTTGAGACAGGATTTTCCAATTTTCCCAACTGCCCTCATTACTTGCTTTCTGAGCATATAAAGTGTTTACCTAGTCCACGTAGCCCAAGTAATTCTGTCAATGGTGGCCTGATCCAAAAGATGTTTTCCTGAAGGCACTTCATAGACATGCCGTTTATAGCAACCAGTGGAGACCTTTCATCATGTTAAATGGGAGAAGAATTCCATTATGTGAGGTAAAATCCATAAGAGGTTTACAAGTGTACTAGCAGCAAAATGCTACTTGATTTACATTTCTGATATTAATGCAAAAGATCATTACCAGTCTGTTAGAAAAAGTGCAGGAAAAGGACTGAGAAGAATGGCTATTACAGAACTGATGCTGAACAGTGACTAGTCAGTAGCTAAGCAAGTGAAAGTGAAAGTGAAAGGCACTCAAAGACAGGAAGTGGACAAGCAGAACTACCCTGGCAAATGGGGTTATGTACATACAGCACTGTGTACACGGCGTTGGTACTATACCTGGAGATACCTGCTATCTGCAGAGAAGTCCATTTGGATGACAAAGCTTGGGATGTCTTTGCAGTAGCCAATTCTGTTAAGGGTGGGGCCCAATGTTAGGTCATAAAAATCCACAGAGTTGTCGCTAGAACCCACTGCCAGATACCGGGAATCTGGGCTGAACCTGGTTATGTGACAAAACATGTCAAAGGTGGGTTAGACCACCTGAAATAGGGTAAATGTTTAAGACATTAAAGTTACCTGGGAGACACAGTTGCTTACGAATACTGAGATTCATGTGTCATGTGAAACAGATTTGTTTTGTATTTAGTACTTAAATGTTTTCTGGATAGCACAGACGGTCTTTGCTCAGCTGGTAACCCCATGGTTGCCTGTTGGAACCCCCCTAGCAGTGGAAGATCCAGTCCAGGCCTGGCAATCGATTTCCATAAAGATTCCAGCCAACCCAACACCGTAGCGTAGGGAGTTTCTCCAAATGAACACATAAACAGATGCCTCAATAAATGCTTCCTGAGTCCTCATCTCAAGTCATTAAAAAATACCTCATTAAAAAATAAACCCACTAATAATTCTGTAACAACTGCATTCCATAATTCATTAAAAATTCTTTTATCTGGAAAGATGGCATCTTAATAGCAAAGAACAGACTGGCTTGACATCTCAGGTTATTAGAACAAAGTGACACTACTTGAAGCCTGGACTTAGTTTTTTAAAAGACAAAGTGAAGTGCAAATGCACCTCACCATCATGGGGGGAGTGTGGGACAACTAAGTGTTTTGAAAGTGCTCGTGAGTCTTGGGGTGCCTTAGGGAGGCAATGGGGAGCTATAGAAGGCCACTTTATGTCTTTGAAGTTCTGATTAAGGTTTCATTTTTAAAAAGTTTTACTGGTGAAAAGAGCACACATTTTTGACAGACCTGGATTAATAATTAACATCACATAAAAGTTCAGTAAATGATAGCTACTGTTAGAATATGCTTACGCAATGAAAAAATATGAGTTTAAGAAGGTTTCAGATTAATGCAGATTCTGGGACATGTTCAATGAAATGTTGAGGAATGAGTTACATATTTGCAAATTAAGATGATTAAGGAAATAATCGGTCTTATTAAGATGTCTTGAAAATAGAACTTCAGTTTTCCAGGTTGACAACTTTTGAATGTTGTTGTTGTTATGTGCCGTCGAGTCAGCCCTGACTCATAGTGACCCCTCCTTGGGTTTCTGAGGCAGTATCACTACGGAAGTAGGATTGCCCAGCCTTCCTTCGGAGGAGTGGCTGGTGGGTTTGAACCGCCAGCCTTCTGGTTAGCAGTCAAGTGCCTTAGCCACTACGCTACCAACTTTTGAATTGTTGTTGTTGTTGTTATGTGCCGTCGAGTCGGCCCCGACTCATAGCGACCCCTCCTTGGGTTTCCGAGGCAGTATCACTACAGAAGTAGGATTGCCCAACCTTCCTTCCGAGGAGTGGCTGGTGGGTTTGAACCACCAGCCTTCTGGTTAGCAAACTTTTGAATAGTAGCAGGTAATTCCTGACAAGATGAACTGGTGGCCATGTCTTTTGTGACAGCATCACGCATTCCCTGAGTACTTGGATTAGACAGTGTGGTGGTGCTCAGCAAGGAGAATTAAAGTACGCAGAAAGCCCTATTTCAGCAAACAATTTATGATGTGATAAAATGCAACAGGAACTTGCGGCCTTCTTTGAAGGTGTAGTTTGGGAAAGTGTTTCAAGTGCATGCTGGGTCACCGAAGCCATACTGGAACTGCAGCTGCATCTGCTGACTAACCTGACGTCCTGGATGGCACACCGTCTGGCCCGCTTCTTTCCCCATATTTTGAGAGAGCTCACCAGCAAAATAATGAATTCTCCATGTTGCATTCCAATAGCCACCATATCCCCTTCAGGGCTGTAACACACAGTATGGGCAGCATGTCCCAAATTCACTTTGTTTAACATTTTCTGCATAATAACCAAGAGAGTCAAAGACTACATTAAGTATAGTACACATTAAACCACTTTCCCCCCAAATTTGTCACCATAATTCAGAAGTCAATCTTTAAATGTTTAGGTCTACTACCCTACTTTGAAACTGTAACATTTTTAGAAATGGTTTGTACCTACTTTATCAGCAATATCCCAGAGTCTCACTGTCCCATCAGCTGCTGCAGAAAGGAACAGGTCCCGGGAAGGGTGAGTTGTAAGACCCCAGATGGGTCCATCCACATGACCATTAACTAAAATATTACATGCTGCATTTTTCTCTCCAATCTCAATTATTTCAGCATTTCTTGTCCCAACTAATATCTTGCCCTGAAACACAAATAGGAACAAAGTATCTGATGTAATAGTTGCTCTTCTTAATCACGGAAGAATGATGCTATTCTGCTTTCAGAAAACTTTGCGCTCTTTCGCGGCTCTTTTTACTTATCGAGCAGCCAGCTAGTTTGCCTGTGCAGCATCTGTGGCGAACGGTACACACCTGCAAGGGTGCCGGGTTGAGCTGCATGTTACGGTCTGGGCTAACTTTTCTCACGCAATGCAATGGCTTCAGTAATGCAAGTTCTGATGTAGACTGATGTTTCAGTCTCAGGCTCTCCAAAGAGAGCAAGTGCATTTGGAGTACAGGAAGAAAATACTGGAACTATTTATACTTTAAAGAAAAACTTCCTACTATTTAATATACAGACTAAAGATAACGTATATAATTTATGAATATACTAATTGAGGGTGCATGCATGTTCCACATTTTTAATAGGAATAAAACGGAGACAGCCACTCTACTCAAAATAAATCAACTAAGGAAACTGAATTCTGTCTACCATAGTTGAGCTGGCAGGTTCAAGAAAATACCCAGGTTTCAATAAAGGAGCTTCGATACAGAATAGCTTCCTGTCTCAGCACTGCACTGGGGTGACGGCTGCATCTGTTCCCGCCAGCAGTGGAACTGCGGAAACAGCAGCAGGGAGAAGGCCGAGTGAGACCAGCAGGCAAAGCCCTCATAAGAGAGAAACCCTGGATGTGGTTTCATTCAGTAAGCTGCAAAAGGAGTGAGAACGACAGGTGGAGTGGCTGTTCTCTGCGGCACCGTATTTCTCAAAACATCTTACTCTGCCTCTGCACACAGAACGAACACAGTCCGTAGCTTGTCCTGTCTCAAGCCGGAAGGCACGGCATCGCCTCAGTTCCTGATCCCACAGTTTAACGGCTCCTCCTTCTTTTGACCTAAAAAGCAAATAACCCAAACCAAAATAGACATTTACTACTGGTTTTTAACAATACGTTTTTATCACAAATACTAACTATAAGCAGCATACTAAAACACTGAAATTTGTAACTTGCTTCTATTAAACTTTTTATGGCAGTTTTAAGACACACTGTCTAGTAGTTAAAAATAAACTCAAGCTTATATTGTGAAGTTTTTTTGACATGAGCATAAACATTTATCCTCTCATAATTCTCGATTGAGGAAATGGCCAAAATGATTTTTATCACTGAAAGGATAATGGGAACGAAAGGCTAAGTAACAGGATTACAGGTGCTATTTACCGAGTGTATGCAACACAACACAATCACTGCCGTGGAGTTGCATCTGACTCATACTGACCTCTCCTTGGGTTTCCAAGGCAGTATCACTACGGAAGTAGATTACCCAACCTTCCTTTTGAGGAGTGGCTGGTGGGTTTGAACCGCCAGCCTTCTGGTTAGCAGTCAAATGCCTTGGGCACTATGCTACCAGAGCTGAGTGTAGAGTAAGCTCATTTACTGGAAGAATTGAGTATGTGTGACCCAGATTAGATGACGTGGGGAAAACAGAGTCTTTGAATAATGTGCAAAAGGTGAAATATAGTCTACTTGTGGTTTTCCTCTTGAAATAAATAAATAAAAATATTCATTTTCTGTTGGATGCACTGCTAGTCTTCAAGGAAAAAAAAAATGTCCTTGTACCATAATACATTTTCCACTATGTCAAAGGCTACATATAGATTCATATTTCACTAACATGTGCAAGTTCTTTCAACCTGTATTGTGCCGTACTTGCTACTTATCACATAAACCACATTTGTTTAAAAGTATTTATTGCGATTTGGGTGAAAGTTTACAGAGCAAATTCATTTTCCGTACAGCAGTTCACACTTTGTCTCAGGACTTTGCCTGCAATCTCCCAATTCTCTTCCCACTTCCTCCCCATAGTTACCTCGCCCCTGTGTCCTTCCCTCCAGGCACTCCTGCCCCCTGAGCTGTCTCCCTGTGCATACACAGCTTTCTGTTCTCCCATTGATCTCTCCAAGGAGTGTATCTACCTAATGGAAATGGTCAGCTTATATGCCTGTCTATTGTTTGGCTAGAAGTCAATTTGAGTTCAATTCCAGACCTGAAGGGCAGCTAGGGGCCATAGTCTCAGTCTCAGGAGTTTCACCAGGCTCTATCAGACCAGCAAACCTGCCCCCCCCCTTTTATTTTGAGTTTTGTTCCACATTGTTCTCCCACTCTATCCAGGACCTCCTGAAATGATCCCCGTCTGAGTGGTTGACAGTGGTAGCTGGGCACCATCTAGTTGTTCTGGTCTCATGCATATAACACATAGTGGATAAGGCAGGTGCCTGCTAATCAAAAGGTCAGCAGTTCAAACCCACCAGCTGCTCTGAGGAGGGGAGACAGGGTGATCTTCCGTAAAGATTTATAGCCTCAGAAACCCAATGGGGGTCACTATGAGTCAGAATCAACTCAGCAGTGAGTTTGGGTTTTATTTTGTTTATGAGTATGTTGAGGAGCTCTGGTGGTGTAGTTGTTAAGGCATTTGGCTGCTAACCAGAAGGTTGGTGGTTTGAACCCACCAGCAGCTCCACGAGAAAGATGAGGTGGTCTGCTTCTGTAAAAATTTACAGTCTTGGAAACCCAGTGAGGGTCACTATTAGAATCGGCTCGATGGCAGTGAGTTTAGGGTTTTGGTTTATGAGTATGTTTGTGAGAAATGAATTACAAATATCTGGTTACTGTCGGGAAATTTGAAAATCATTCAGAAAGAGGTTTCCCCAGATTTAATGTTGAGATCTTTTATCATATAATTTAACAACTTTGCCTCAAGCAAAAGCAAAGGAGGCAGCCTGTCCTCAGCATCCATGCATCCTTTCTAACGCAGCAGTATGCATTGTACTCCTTAGTATCAGTCTGAGCAAAAAAGATGACAGCTAAGATGCAGCCTTTACCAGTTCAAAGGTGAAGATTCCTGGGTGGGTCCCCTGTTACTCAGTGTGGTAGTTAAAGTAGTATGTCAAGATGGTGGGCCTGGTTGAGTGGCTGGGCAGCTGGTGGTAGTTATTCCCCATGAGGAGACTGGCAGTCAGCTCCATGGTGGGATCTACCGCAAGCAGCTGAGTAGCTGCCTTTGCGTATGTGGTCTGCTTCCTGTATATAAGCAGCAGCCTTGGGAATGGTCTCTAGCCTATGGCACGCTTGGACCCTGCATGTAGCCGTGTCGTTGCTCAGCAGCCTGCTATGCTCTGCCGACCTTGGGACTTACAATGGACTTAAGCTAATGGCCTGCCATGTGGTTTGGTAATATTGGGACTGTGCCTTTTGACTTGTCAACCTTGGGGCTTCTCAGCCTCAGCAGCCAGCAGCTGTCTGAGTGAAGAAACGCCTCTAGCTCCAGTGGGCCAGGAGCAGCAGGCGGAGCTGGATCTCCAAGGTTGACGGGCATTCACCCAGCCCTTAGAGCCTGGCACTTTGAACGTGGACTTAAAGCCTCCAAATTGTAAGAATAAACTCCTGTTTGTTAAGGCCATCCCATTTGTGGTGTATTCCTGTCAGAGCGGCACTAGGGAACCAGAACACCCAGCAAACACTTACATAGGCATATGTAAGGACAAAATCACCCACCTGCCCATGCCTCAGAAAATTACCACCCCAGTTGTAAGGTTTATCTACAATTGGAGAAAAACTGGAAGCAACTGAAAACCAGAAAGAAGCAACAGAAGGCACATAAAACGCAAAAAAAAGATCCATATGAGAAGGAAGGTCAAAGAGGAGGATGGGCAGCGTAGCCTAGAAATGACTAGCGTATCTAACGCACACCTCAGGTAGATCGCAAATGCATAAATACGCAGCGAGGCTGTGAAAGAAAGGACTCACGGCCTCTCCTTGCCACCAGTCACAATCAGTCCGTCCCGCAAGGTGGTGTACATCGCAAACACAGGCCCGTTGTGAGCTCTGGCCACGATTCGACACAGTATGTGATCTTTCCATACACAGACATCACCACTGACGGTACCTGTAAACGTCAAGTTATTCTGAAAAGGAGTGGGGGGGGGGGAGATAAACTCATCAAAAGTTCAAATAGAATTGAAATGTAATTCTCTTAAGTAAGCGTAACGCTATCTCACCTTTGATACAAAGAGCATGGGAGGTGGGAGAGGTACTGGATGAGTCAGAAAACCTGACCGTGAGGCTCAGTTCTGTCAGGACCTTTTCTCTTTCCAAGCCCATTGCTGATTAGCTGGAATAACCCTGACAAGCCTTTTAACCTCTGTGAGTATCAGGTTTTTCAGGTGTAAAGGGGGGTAGGTGGGCCCCTCAGGTCTGAAATAGTATAATCTTGGTTTATACTGTGTCTCTGGATTGCTTTCCTCCAAGACACACAGAGACTGTCCTTAGTAACGAAGGTGACAAGCACAGGAATAGGACTGAAGATAACTTTGTATTAGGTTTCATAAAATATTCTGTCATAGAAAGTAAAACTATAGCAAAGTTTGTGGTACTTTTTCAGATTTCACTCAGTTTATGTATTAACATTTGCCATGATTTCTTAAAATCAAAATAGCAGACGTTAATGCATTCCTGCAATCAAGCAATCCAAAATCAGATAAATTTGTTAGGATACGAAGTTTAATAATTGCTCTGGATCACTGTGAGAATTGTAAACTGGCCTTAGTTCATTTATGCAAAAACTGGAGAAATCAAATCCTGCATCATAACCCTTTTCATCCCATTTTAAAAGCAAGTAGTATAAGGTCTTTCTTTCAGAATTATGGAAAGACCAATAGCAACATAAGAATTTGAGTTATAATGGAAATTATAAACAGATTTTTCTTTTCTCCAGTCTTTCTGACAATACAAGATAGAGCTTCCTAACACAATTCAAGATTAGCTTCAGATTCTTTGACATTTATGAATATTCTCTGTATCTCATAATTGCATAATAATTTGTCACTAAGAGCACCACTAATTTTCACTTTAATCTATAATTAGAATGTAAATGTTTCAGGTGTAGAAACCAATACTTTACTTCCCTTGCTTTTTTCACAGCCTCTACTATACAGGATGGGAGCTCTGGTGGCACAGAGCCTAAGGCACTTGACTGCTAACCAGAAGGCTGGCAGTTCAAACCCACCAGCCACTCCTCGGAAGGAAGATGGGGCAATCTACTTCCATAGTGAT
>NW_006922332.1:685358-693368 GCF_000298275.1 Orycteropus afer afer
AGAAGGCTGGCAGTTCAAACCCACCAGCCACTCCTCGGAAGGAAGATGGGGCAATCTACTTCCATAGTGATACTGCCTCAGAAACCCAAGGAGGGGATGCTATGAGTCGGAATCGACTCGACAGCAGTAAGTTTGGTTTTTTGGTTTACTATACAGGATGCTCAGAAATACTTAAACTGAACATAACCCACTTTGTTATATTATGTAAGAAAACATTCTTACAGATTGCATATGGCTTCACTCATAAAAAGTCAATTATGACTAATTCTTTAATCTTTTAAGTTTATTTTCTATTGGGAATGGGCAATTAAGTATGTCAGGAATTTTACAGGTAAAGAAAATTAACTTCCATGGACAAACGAAATGCCAGAAACACCTGACCTACAAAGGAATTGCTGGTTTGGTATAAGAATCCCCAGCATGTTCACCTGACCTTTGACACAGCGTGTCTGGTACTTTCAGCGATCTCTTCCTCAAAACCACAAGTGCACTGAAAGGTTCTAAAATGATCATTTTCTTCCTTCAAATACTGCATCCACACATAAATACTTCAAGAAAGAAATCCACTTAGGTTTTCTATGCACTAGAGGATTTAAAAGCCCTTGCCAAGGTGGGTATTAAAGGGAAGAGATGTAGCAGGTTAGGTGGTGGTGCCGGGTGGGGGGACAAAGGCAGGAGAGGGCTCTTGAACCCTCCTCTATCGAGACCAGGAACTGCTCTCTCCTTCTGTCTCCCTACCTCCTATTCTAAATTAGAGAAGCAATGATTTATGGCAACAGAAAGCAAAGAAAACCCTAAATACAAGCACTACCTTACACCACTTGAAATCTTGTCTCTTGATTTATTTTTCTTTTACTCTAAAAATATTTTTTAGGACCCTGACAAACTATTAGGAAGGAAAATACGATGTTTAGCTTGCTGGTGAGAAGTGAATGAAAGCTGAGAATGCTAGTGGCCCGAGGACTGTTTCTGGCCCCTCTTTAACTCTCCAGCCCACTCCTTGATTTTTTGAAAGATGAAACATATGTGTAACCAGGACATAAGTAATGGCTGGCAGATTACAGTGGCACATAAGCATGGTGCTTGCTATTTAAGGCAAGAACATTCAAAGTTACCCCCCCCATATGCACTGGGAGAGACATACTGCACCAAACGCTACAGCGAGCATGGTCTGCATGCGGACGTCATCCAGGGTGCTCAAGAGCCCTGTTTTGCTCAGAAGAGCCCTTCCCGCCAGGGTCCAGAACTTCACATGTTTCACTCCCACAGAGACAAACTGGCTATCTGAATCTGGTCTGAATTCTGCCACAAAAATACGTTGGTTGTGACCAGCTCTGTTGGCAATTTTGTCACCTGGTAAAGAAAATACAGGAAAATAATCTAGGTTAGTAGAAGTAAGGTAATTTTCACAGATCAAATAGTTATTTAAAACACATAGTTCAGAAACACCAATGTGTTTAAGAAGATGAAGGTCCTGTCCTTGCCCTGCTACCTGGCAATCACATGATACTCAGATACTTGTGTAGAGGGTCCTTTTCACTTGTCTTCGTCAGTGAGTGCACTCTGGAAAACTGCAGTGCCATTTAAGAGCCATTTGTGATTTTAGGGACCATAGCCTTTTTTCCATGTAGGTCCATGAACTTCATTTTATGAAATATTTTGTCTAGAGCATGTTAAGTAATATTAACCTATTCATTTTCCATTAGCATATAATATATACTTCATTTTCATTCTTGGTTAAGGTCTTCCCCTACCCTAATCAGTCAGATCATTAGTAGTTAGCAAAGAAATTTAAGTAGTTTCTTACTGAAAAAAAAAAAAGAAGTAAATTATTTATACTGCTGGTAACTTTCATTATACCTGCTTTGTGAGCTTACATTTTCACTGGAGTTTTCAAATGGAACATTCTTACAGTACCCCCAACTGTGTACTGTGTAGGGCTGTAGTGAATCATGGTTTCAATCCTCAACTTAAATGTAAAATACAGAATAAATATCATCTTAGTATTTGTATTTTAAAAATCACAAAGGAAAAAGAATCCTACCTTCCTGCCACCTCCAAATGGTAACAGTATGCTCTGGGTCTAGTCCCACAGACAGTAATAATTTGCCAGTTGCACTGAAGCTGACCGAGCACACTCCCTTTGAGTGGTAGCATCTCAGGATCGATAAAGTCTGCTTGTTCATCGCATCCCAGATGTGGATGGAAGGGGCTGTAGCTAAATAAAGATAAAACCCAGAAGTTGTAACACACTTGTTAGAAATGTTCCTATTTCTGAGGCTAATATATACTCATCTCTTAAACCTGGAAAAATAGATACCAAAGAAAGACTATGTACTTAATACAGAACAGTTCAAAAGTAGGACTAAATTAAAAGAAGAAAAGGAAGGGGAGGGGAGGGAAGGACACACACATAAAATAAAGAATACTCCTAAATGCTATCTATTACATTGTAGTTTTGGAAAAAAAGACAAGCAAATCAGCCAATCACATCTTTGAACACCTCCTCAAAAATAACACGTTTTATATACATTTTTAATCTTTATATAATTATGTGGCAAACCATACAAATATTACACAATAAATAAATACCAAGGTACATTCAGTACTGATATTAACAGAAGGAGAGATGAAAAACAGAAATAAGTTGAGAAAGGCAGTAGGTGGGAAGCCAACAAAATAGATCTCTAAAGAAAATTTCAACCATCCCACAGCTGTCTGGTAAAAAGCTAAATTCACATCACTTATAAGAGAGTGGCTTTGTTTTCTTTTAAGAAGCAGGACTTCATAGGAGAAATAAACTTCCCTATCTTTTAAAAAAATATATTTGTTGCTGGCATCTTGTGCTGCCTGTTTCTACTGTTTAAAAAATTCTGAGAGTTCTCGCCATTTTCTAAATTAAAATTTCACAGCTGTATACTGTCCATATTTTATGATTTGTATTCTACAAAAGTGCATATTTAAGTCAATTTGATAATTAATTTGGTCTCAGAATGTAAGTATTTTTAGTAAAATAATAAAAATGTTGTTGTTTTTAGGGGCTGGCAAGTCAGCTCTGATTCATAGTGACCTCATGTACAACAACCCCATGTACAAAACACTGCCCAGTCCTGTCCAGCCTCACAATCCTTCTGATGCTTCATTAGTGTCTCTGTGTCTATTGTAATTCTCACGATATTTAAACTTTTTCATAATTCTATCACACATTTAATAGACCACTCTTGCTCTCTCACTGCCATGAAGTCAATTCTGACTCATAGTGAATCCTGGTGGGTTTCCAAGGCTGTAAATCTTTACATAAGCAGATTGCCTCATCTTTTCTTCTGTGGAGCAGCTGGTAGGTTCAAACCACCAACTTTTTGGTTAGCAGGCAAATGCCTTAACCACTACACCACTTGTTTTTGTTAGGTGCTGTCAAGTCATCTCCGACTCATAGCAAGCGCATGTACAACAGAACAAAACACTGCCCAGTCCTGTGCCAGCCTCATGATCCTTGCTATACCTGAGTGCATTGCTGCAGCACAGTGTCAGTCCATCTTGTTGAGGGCCTTCCCCTTTTTTGTTGACTCTCCACTTTACCAAGCGTGATGTCCTTCTCCAGGGAATGGTCCTTTCTGACAACACGACCAAAGCAGGTGAGATGAAGTCTGGCCATCCTCACTTCCAAGGAGCATTCTGGCTGCACTTCCTCCAGGACAGAACTGGTAGTTCTTCTAGCAGACATGGTACTTTCAGAATTCTTCACCAGCACCACAATTCAAAAGCATCAACTCTTCTTATTCCTTATTCATTGTCCAGCACTCACGTGCATATAAGGCAATTGATAATACCATGGCTTGGGTTAGGCGCACATTAGTCTTCAAGGAGACATCTTTGCTCTTCAGCACTTGAAAGATCTTTTGCAGCAGATTTGCCCAATGCAATACTTCATCTGATGTCTTGACTGCTGCTTCCATTGGTGTTGACTGTAGAACCAAATAATATGGAGTCTTTGACAACTTCAGTCTTTTCTCCATCTATCATGATACTACTTATTGGTCCAGTTGTGAGGATTTTTGTTTTCTTTATATTGAGGAGTAATCTATACTGCAGACTGTAGTCTTTAATCTTCATCAGTAACTGCTTCAAGCCATCCTCACTTTCAGCAAGCAAAGTTGTGTTGTCAGCATATCACAGGTTGTTAATGAGTTTTCTTCCAATCCTGATGCCACTTTCTTCTTCATATAGTCCAGCTTCTCAGCTTATTTGCTCAGCATATAGACTGAATAAGTATGGTGAGAGGTTACAACCCTGACACACTCCCTTCCTCATTTTAAACCATGCAGTATCCCCTTATTCTGTTCAAACGACAGCCTCCTGGTCTATGTACAGGTTCCTCATGAGCACAATTAAGTGTTCTGGAATTCCTATTGCACTCAATGTTATCCATAATTTGTTATGATCCACCCAATCAAATGCTTTTGCATAGTCAATAAAACACAAACATCTTTCTGGTTTTCTTTGCTTTCAGCCAAGATCCATCAAATACCAGCTATGATATCCCTTGTTCACGTCCTCTTCTGAATCCAGTTTGCATTTTTGGAAGTTCTCTGTCAATATACTGCTGTAACTGTTTTTGAATTATCTTCAGTAAGATTTTACTTGCATGTGATATTAATGATACTGTTCGATAATTTCCACATTATGTGGGATCACCTTTCTTTGGAATGGGTGCAAACATGGATGTTTTCCAGTCAGGTAGCTGTCTTCCAAATTTTTTCCAAGGCGTAGACAAGTGAGTGCCTCAGTGCAGCAACCATTTGTTCAAACATCTCAATGGGTATTCTGTCAATTCCTGGAGCCTTGTTTTTTTGCTAATTCCTTCAGTGCAGCTTCGATTTCTTCCTTCAATACCACTACAGCTCCTTAATAAGCTACCAAAGAAAAAATAAAAATAAAAAAACCAAACTCACTGCCATCAAGTCAATTCTGACTCACAGAGACTCCCACTGGGTTTCCAAGGCAGTAAATCTTTACTGCCCCAGCTTCCTTCTGTGGAGAGGCTAGTGGGTTTGAACTATAACCTTCAGGCTAGCAGTCAAATGCCTTAGGCATTGCACCACCAGAGCTCCTTAACAGGCTACAGTATAGTGTAAATGTAACTTTTGTAGAACTGGGAAACAAAAAACATAACAATAAAGTGGACTCACTTCATTGCAATATACACTTTATTGCGGCAGAGGATCTGTACCTACAGTATCTCTTGAGATACACTTGTAAAATGAAATCCATGGCAACTTCAGTCTTTTCTCCATTTATGTTGATGTTGCTTATTGGTCCAGTTGTGAAGATTTTTGTTTTCTTTATGATGAGTTATAATCCATACTGAAAGCTGTAGGCTTTGATCTTCATCAGTAAGTGCTTCAAATCCTCTTGGCTCTCAGTAAGCAATGTTGTGTCATGTGCACATCACAGGTTGTTAATGAGTCTTCCTCCAATTCTGATGCTGCATTCTTCATATAGTCCAGCTTCTCGGATTATTTGCTCAGTATACAGATTGAATAAGTATGATGAAAAGATACATCTCTGATGCACACCTTTCCTGATTTTTGCCACTTAATATTGTTCTGCTAGAACAGCTATAACTTGTTTTATGTACAGATTCCATGTGGGTACAATTACATATTCTGGAATTCCCATTCTTCACAACATCATCCATAATTTGTTACGATCCACACAGTTGAATGCCTTTGCACAGTCAATAAAACACAGGCAATCATCTTTTTGGTATTCTCTGCTTTTGGCCAAGATCCATCTGACATCAGCAATGATAGCCCTTGTTCCATGTTCTTTTCTGAATCTGGCTTGAATTTCTGGCAGTTCCCTGTTGATGTACTGCTGTAAACATTTTTCAATTATCTTCAGCAAAATTTAACTCGCATGTAATATTAGTAATATTATTCAGTAATTACTGTTGGATCACCTTTCTTTGGTATGTGCACAAATATGGATCTGTTCTGGTACATTAGCCAGGTAGCTGTCTTCTAAATTTTCTGGCACAGATGAGTGAACACTTCCAACGCTGCATTCATCTGCTGAAACATCCCAGTTGGTATTCTGTCACTTCCCGGAGCCTTGTTTTTTTGCCAATGCCTTCAATGCAGCTTGGGTTTCTTCCTTCAGTATCATCGATTCTTGATGATGTGCTACCTCCTGAAATGGCTGAACACCAACTGACTCTCTTTGGTAAAGTGTCTCTGCGTATTCTTTCCATCTTATTTTGATGCTTCCTGCATCATTCAATATTTTGCCCACTGAATCCTTCAATATTGCAATTCAAAGCTTGAATTTTTTTCTTCAGTTCTTCCAGCTTGAGAAATACCTAGTGTGTTCTTCCCTTTTGGTTTTCTAAATCCAACTCTTTGCACACTTACTTATAATAATTTACTTTGACTTCTCAAGTTGCTCTTTGAAATCTGTTCAGCTCTTTTACGTCATAATTTCTTCCATTTGCTTTAGCTATTCTCCATTCAAGAGCAAGCTTCTGTCTCTTCTGACACCCATTTTGGTCTTCTCTTTCTTTCCTGTCTTTTTAATGAGCTTTTTCTTTCTTCATGTATGGTAACCCACAACTCATCTGATCTTCAGTCATTAGTGGTCAAATTTGTTACATGTGTTCTTCAGATGTGGAAGGGTTAATACAATCAAATCTTATGTCCTCGGCTAAAAAGGAATGTACACTTCTGAAAATAGCTAACTACCCAACCTTATAATGATTAATGTCTGATTCTTATTAGAAGTTCCAGTCTGGTACTCCTGAAAAGAAGCTGACCACCAAACCCCCTTAACAACTAATGTCTGGTTCTTATCAAAATCTATTCTTGAGTAGGAATTACAGGAAAGAAACAATAAAACAATAATGGCAATATGACCCACATGGAAAGAATAAGCTGACCTTGGGACCAGAGAGAATGATGTTTTCAATTATCAATCAAAGAAATAAGGAACTCTGAAAAAAAGGACTGACTTATACAATCAGTGCTGGTTTCTTGGATACTAAGAGCCAGCCTTTATGCTTCTGTGATTTTACTCTTTAAGTAAACTTTTCTTACTTTTTCCTCTGGCCTGGTTCCTCCTGACATTGATCACCTAAACTTCCAAGATGGTATCAAAATTCAGGTGGGATATAGTCAAGGTCATGCTTTGGCTCTTGCGGACTTGTTTCCATTTTCTTCAGCTTCATCTTGCGTATGAGCAACTATGGTCTCTTCCACAGCTGGCCCCTGGCCTTGTGCGGACTGATCATACTGAGCTTCTCCATCATCTCTTTCCACAGATGCAGATGATTTGACTTCTGTGTATTCCATCCTGTGAGGTTCATTTGCCTTTTATGTTGTTTAAAATGTATTTGTAGTTAATAAGTCAAACTCTATCGTGTGATCTACCATGTCACTTCTATTACCAAAGCCATTTCCCCCAGCTAGCCATCCTCTTCTTTATTTCCAACTTTTGCATTCCAATCACCAGTAATTACCTATGCATCTTGACTGCATGTTCGATCAATTTCAGACTGCAGAAGTGCATAAAAATATTCAATTTCTTCATCTTTGGTCTTAGTGGTTGGTGCACAAATTTGATTAACAGTCATATTAACTGGTCTTACTTCTAGGTATATGGATATTATCCTATTACTGACAGTCTTGTACTTCAGGACAAATCTTGAAATGTTCTTTTTGTAAATTTCCTTATTGCTTAAACAATTAAGTACAGAGTTTTCTGTTGTAAAGGGTACATGTTGTTGTTGTTAAGTGCCATTGAGTCGTTTCCGACTCATAGCAACCCCATGCACAGCAGAACGAAACTGCCCGATCCCGCGCCAGCCCCACAATCCATGCTATACTTGAGCCCATCATCGCAGCCACCATATCAATCCATCTCCCTGAAGGCCTCCCCCTCTTTCGTCGACCCTCCACCCTACCAAGCATGACATCCTTCTCCAGGGAATGGTCCCTTCTTACAACATGACCAAAA
>NW_006922332.1:696318-699292 GCF_000298275.1 Orycteropus afer afer
ACTCGAGAGCTCTCATTCGTTGAGTTGCCTTAAGGATCAAAGTTTTCAAACTCTTAGCTCCAGAGTCTTAAGTGGAGTGGCACAGCTCTGTCAGGAACAAAAGATGTTCCCCTAATATCCACTGAAAACAGTTTGTCCAACTGATGAGTATACCATATCTTTTCTAACATATGTATTTACTCTGCCACATTCCAAAGTGACAATTTCAAAACTTTATTGTCTTCAAACCAACACTCACTTTCCCACCTCCTCATTCTCAGCAGATGAAATAGAAGCTATCAGAGAGGAGCATCCTTAATTTCCCATCCCTAAAACTACCAATCTTCTCACATTTGTGTTGTGTTTTTGTAGTTAGGTGCCGTGGAGTTGGTTCCAACTCACAGCAACCCTATGTACAACAAAAATGAAACACTGCCTGGTCCTGCACCAGCCTCACAATCGTTACTATACTTTAGCCCACTGTTGTAGCCACTGTGTCAGTCCATCTCATTGAGGGTCTTCCACTTTTTCATTGGCCCTGCATTTTACCAAGTATGATATGCTTCTCCAGGGAATGGTCCCTTCTGAAAGTGGGAGAGACAAAGTCTGACCATTCTTATTCCAAGGAGCATTCTGGCTACATTTCTTCCAGAATGGAATTGTTAGTTCTTCTGGCAGTCCATGGTACTTTCAGTATTATTCACCAGCACCATAACTCAAAAGCATCAACTCTACTTCACTCTCTCTCTCTCTCTCTCACTGCCATCAAGTTGGATTCAACTCAGAGCGACACCTCCTTGGGTTTCTGAGGCAGTATCACTATGGAAGTAGATTGCCCAACCTTCCTTTCAAGGAGTGGCTGCTGGGTTTGAACCTCCAGCCTTCTGGTTAGCAGTCAAATGCCTTAATAAGCACTATACCACCAGAGCTTCCTCAACTCTACTTAGGTCTTCCTTATTCACTGTTCAGCTTTTGCATGCATATGAGGCAACTGAAAATACTATGGCTTGGGTCAGGTGCACCTTAGTTTTCAAAGTGACATCCTTGATCTTCAACGCTTTAAAGAGGTCTTTTGCAGTAGATCTGCCCAACGCAATACAACATCTGATTTCTTGCCTGCTGCTTCCATGGGTGTTGGTTGTGGATCTAAGTATGAAATCTCTGACAATTTCACTCTTTTCTCCATTCATCATGATGCAGTCTTTTCTCCATTTATCATTATGCAATCTTTTCTCCATTTATCTCACATATGCACCTACACCCTATTCCTTCTTCTTTTTAATTTTTTATTTACAAGTTCCAGGGATTAGGACTTGATATTGTTGGTGGCCATTATTCAGCCTACTACATGCAATTAAGGAGCTAAATAAATTATCCTAACATAATTGTGTCACCTGTTAAAAGGGCAGATCATATTATCACTGGACTTTTGGACTATTCTTTATTCTTGGTACCTTAAGAATTTCATTGCCAAGGGGTATAATTAAAAAAAAATTGCAACAGAGAGTCAAGCAGAGACAGAACCTAACCAGTGCTTTTCAGCACCTTCCCCATTCCTTCTTGTGTCTGTAGATGAAATGTCTCTTCTCCTTTCAGGTGTCAATCAGATAGGATCCAATCAGATGCTCCACTTTACCCCATCCCCATTCACTGTCCCATGTTCTAGGTCCTGTGAGTCCTTCTAGGGAATAGGTAGGTTACCTTGGGAACCCTTAAAACAGGCCTCAGCCTAGAACCTATGCTCCAGATCACTCGTTAGCTATAATTTTTTGTATCATGCTTGGTTTGACTGAATGTCACCACCTCTAGGGGGAAAACATCACTTTGTTTTATTGCTATTGCATGGGTTGATGTTTTTATTGTATTTGTTACCACCTCAAATCATCATTTTTAAAAAATTACTTATTATTGTCTGTCTCCCTCTAGAGTAGGGCCAGATAAGAGGCAAAATTGAAGATACTAAGCAGGTGCTTAAGGAGCTCTGGTGGTGCAGTGCCTAAGGCATTTGACTGCTAACCAGAAAGTTGGTAGTTCAAACCCACCAGCTGCCCCATGGAAGGAAGATGGGGTAATGAACTTCCATAAAGATTTACCACCTCAGAAACCCAATGGGGATCGCTGTGAGTCGGAATTGACTCAATGGTAGTGAGTCTGGTTTTTGGTATGCAGGTACTTATATGCAGATGACACAATCTTGCTTGTTGAAAGCAAAGAAGACTTGAAGCACTTACTGATGACGATCAAAAACTACCTCAACATAAAGAAAACAAAAATCCTCACATCTGGACCAATCCAATAGGCAACATTATGATAAACGGAGGAAAGAATGAAGCTGTCAAGGATTTCATTTTACTTGGATCCACAATCAATGCCCTGGGAGGCAGCAGTCAAGACATCAAACAACATATTGCATTAGAAAAATCTGCAAAAGACCTCTTTAAAGTGTTGCAAAGCATATCTGTCACTGTGAGGACTGAAGTGCACCGTGACCCATACCATGGTACCTTCTAAAACCTCATATACAAAAGCTGGACAATGAAGAAGGGAAAATGAGGAATTGATGCCTTTGAATTATGGTTATGGTGGTGGTGAAGAATACTGAATATATCATGGACTGTAAGAAGAATGAACAAATCTATCTTGGAAGAAGTACAGCCAGAAAGCTCCTTAGAAGTGAGGACAGCGAGACTTTGCTCACATACTTAGGATGTGTTATATCTGGAGGGACAATTTCCTGCAGAAGGACATCATGACTGGTAAAGTCGAGTCAATGAAAAAGAGGAAGACCCTCAACAGAGACAGGCAGTGTTTTGTGTTGTCCGTGACTCAACAGCACCTAACAACAATAGTAACATTTACATAACAAGACGGAAAACAAATCTCTACAGTATCTTCAGGAGCTCTGGTAGCATAGTGCCTAAGGCACTTGCCTGCTAACCAGAAGGCTGGCAGTTCAAACCCACCAGCCACTCCTCAGAAGGAAGGTTGGGCAATC
>NW_006922332.1:699392-701979 GCF_000298275.1 Orycteropus afer afer
GTAGTGATACTGCCTTGGAAACCCAAGGAGGGGTTGCTATGAGTAGGGGCCGACTTGACGGCACACAACAACAACAACAACATCTTTATTGACAAAACTGAAAGTAGAATAATAAAGTAAATAATTTTAAAACACATATCTAATAAGAATGGAATATTTTTGGGGCTGATATTTTACTTGAGATTCAAAGTTAGAATTCTCTATCATCAAATTCAACTGCAGATGTTCATCTGTTAATGCTGATCTGTAATAAGATTTCATGCATAAAATAGTACTATTTTATGCAAATAATACTATTTGGCAGTACTTATCTATGCCTTTTTATATAGATAGGTACTGCCAAATAGTACTGTCAATCCACAAGCATGTGATTTTAACTGAGTATATTCATCGCTTGGAAAGCATGTAGAGAATTCTGTTAGTCTTCTTTTGATATTTGCCTTCTAGCATGTATTACATCGCAGAATGACCATTTAAACTGAAGGTTAGGCAGAAGTTCCTCAGCTGGATAGCTGAAATGTATTTTTGAAATATGAATCTTTTTTATTGCACTTGCATAAATCTGAAAAAAAATTTATTAAAACTGTAGTTTGAGCTTGGAAAATATATTTGCTAATTCCTGTGGAAATTTTTATGAAGAAATTTTGCTGTGATTAGATGATCTCTTTTAATTTTTGACAGCACAAGAAGTATATAAAGCATCTTGACATTACTTGTGATTCAAATATAAGTTGTCATCAAATGACTTTACTGTAGTATCTGCTGTTCTGCCTTATAATTTTAAGTTAAATTCATTAAGAAACATTATCAAGTCTGTAGCAAAATATAATTTTCAAAACCATTCAGTATTGAGGGTAATTCTTATTCTGAAAAATTTCAGTCTTCATTCAGAACTTCAAAAATTGCAATAAAATTTTACCACAGCTAAGCCATGGAACTGCTGTGTGGTAGTGCAAGTCAGAATATTCAGGTTCTAATACAAACTAAAGGAAGACATGATAGTTAAGTCTATGAGAATGAAGGAGATGCACAGTTGATACTGTTGTTGTTCTTGTTAATTGCTGTCGAGTTGATTCTGACTTGTGATGACCCTATGTGTGCACAAAATTGCTCCACAGGATTTTCAAGTCTGTGACCTTTTGGAAGCAGATCACTAGGCCTGTCTCCTGAGGCACTGATGGGTGGGTCTGAGCTGTCCTTTACCTAGTAGTTGAGACTACTTGCATCACTAGTTCAACAATATTTGATAGATTCTAATATTTTCTGCACTACTTGTTGATAAATAATACAACAACCAACCATAACAGGCTTTAATCAAGTTGTATTTTTACAAGCTTTGTAAATTTATCCAATGATTCTTTTTTCTCTTCACACATATTTTTACCACCATCAGCTGTAACACATCTTAGCAGATTCTACTTCAGTTGCAGTGAATTAATGCATTCTTCACTTTGAAAATAATATCTCTTGTGGTTGTTCCATGGAGAATATTTATAGAGATAACTTCAGTCACTTCAAACATGGTACAGACTCCTGTAATAAGCAACAGCTGAGCAGTATTGGTGACATCTGTTAACCCATCAAATCCAAAGGAAACCACTTAAGATAATTTGTCTCTTTAATTGTCTACTGATATTTCCAATGTCCTCAACTCTTTTAGCAACTGTTTTGCCAAAAAACTTAATTGTCTTAAACAAGTTTATTTTTTCTGGACACATTTCTTCAGTTGCTGCAATCAAACACAAATTAATTAATTCACCATCAGTAAATAGTTTTTCTTACTTGAGTAAGGCACTCAGAAACATATTTTGGTTCCAGCCTCGTTTTCCTTTTCATTTTTGTGAAGAAATTCTGCTGTGATGAAATGATCTGTTTTAAATTTTCTGAATGTTGCTTTCTTTTGAGTTGTGAATACTGTGATGATAATGCTGATGTAGACCATGTTCTTTTAGCACAGTTATATGCCACTGCACAATAAATACAGTAATTTGCCTTCTAATTTGACAATATAATTCATCTTTCATTGTGCTTTAAAAGTATGGCATTTAAAGTCCACTTTTACATTTCTTTGTTTTGACAAAGGTATGTACTAGTAACAAAATAAATTGTGGTATAGTGATACATACATAGCACTCAAATCCTGTCAACTTATAAGTGCCTCACTGCAATATGTAGTGTGCCAAAGCAGTGCAAAATCAGAATGCCATACGCAGTCTGTGTTAGAACTACTCAGTTTCCATAGCACGAAAGCAGCCACAGATGAAACATAAATGGATAAGCATAGCTGTGTTCTAATGAAACTATCTATGTATGGATTCTGAAATCTGAATATACCACTGGTATGTGTCATGAAATTTTTAATTTTCTTTTCATTTTTTCCAACCATTTATATTAATAAAAACTATTCTTAGCTCTGGTGGAGCAGTGTGTAAGACATCTGGCTGCTAACCAGAAGGTTGGCAGTTCAAACCCACCAGCTGCTCTGTGGGAGGAAGGTGAGTCAATCTACTTCTGTAAAGATTTACAGTCTTGGAAACACAATGAGGGTAGCTATGAGTTGGAATTGACTCGAAGGCAATGTTTTTTT
>NW_006922332.1:704904-706590 GCF_000298275.1 Orycteropus afer afer
CCATTACCTCTTGCCACAGATGTAGTCAATGTGATTCCTGTGTACTCCATCTGGTGAAGTCTGCATATATAGCCGCCATTTGTATTGTTGAAAAAAGGTATTTACAATGAGTAAGTCGTTGGTCTTGCAAAATTCTATCGTGCAATCTCCAGAGTTGTTTCTATCACCAGGACCATATTTTCCAACTATCGGTGATTCTTCTTTGTTTCCAGCTTTTGCATTCCAATCACCAGTGATAATCAACACATCTTTATTGCATGTTCGGTCAATTTCAGACTGCAGAAGTTGGTAAAAATCTTCAATTTCCTCATCTCTGGCTTTGGTGGTTGGTACATAAATTTGAATAATAGTAATATTAATTGGTCTTCCTTGCAGGCATATGGATATTATCCTGTCACTGACAGCATTGTACTTCAGGACAGATCCTGAAACATTCTCTGTGATGATGAATGTCATGCTATTCCTCTTCAATTTGTCATTCCCAACATGGTAGATTATATGGTTGTCTGATTCAAAATGGCCAAAACTGGTCCATTTCAGCTCACTAATGCCTAGAATATCAATCTTTATGCGCTCTATTTCATTTTTTGACAACATCCAATTTTCCTAGATTCATACTTTGTACATTCCATGTTCTGATTATTAATGGATGTTTGCAGCTGTTTCTTCTCATCTTGAGTCGTGCCACATCAGCAAAAGGAGGTCCTGAAAACTTTATACTTTATCCACATTGTTAAGGTCAGCTGTATTCCAAGGAGGCGGCCCTCTCCTATTCATATTTAAGTGCCTTCTGACCTGAGGGGCTCATCTTCTGGCACTGTATCAGACAATGTTTCAGGGCTATTTTTCAGTAATATATCAGACAGTGTTTCAGCACTTTCATAAGGTTTTCACTGGCCAATTCTTTGAGAAGTGGATGGCCTTTTTCTTCTTCTGACTCTTAGTCTGGAAGCTCTGCTGAAATCTGTCCAGATGGGTAACCCTATTGGCACTTGAAACACCAGTGGCATAGCCTCCAGCCTCACAGTAACACACAAGCCACCCAGTAAGATAAACTGACAGACTAGTTCATCTCTCTTAGCTGTTCCAAACTGCTCCACTCCTGTTTTCCGGCCTTCCCTACCAGTTCCAGCCCTCCAAAGAGCTATCTGCCAGTGCTTCCTGGCCTTCCCTACCAATTCCGGCCCTCCAAAAAGCCATCTGCTGCAATCTATATTTAATAGCTTTTTAAATTAATAAAGTCTTTAAAATTCTTAAAGTCATGGTGAAAACCAATATAAAAAAGTTATTTTTAAAGTCTAAATGATGCAGGACTAGGCAGTGTTTCGCTGTTGGTCGCTATGAGTTGGATCCAACATGATAGCATCTAACAACAGCATATATGTAACTCACATATCCTATTGGAATGTGTGCATACACAGTAGAGGGGACATCACAGATTATCAGTGTTTCAGGCCCTCACATACCTTCATCTGGCCCTGTACATACTACATGCAATGTTGCAGTGGTAATTTGCTGATGTTATCATTCTCAGATGTTCACTTGCAGATATCCAAAGATCGAATTTATAAAGGTACTACTAATAAAATTGTTGTTGTTGTTATGTGCCGTCGAGTCAGACCCAACTCATAGCGACCCCTCCTTGGGTTTCCAAGGTGGTATCACTATGGAAGTAGATTGCCCAAC
>NW_006922332.1:706761-710705 GCF_000298275.1 Orycteropus afer afer
TTAAAAATATTTTATTCTTAAGCAATAAAACTGATTGATTTATATTTAAGAATAAATTTGAATCCCAGTTCTACTGCCTACCATTTACATGCTATTTATAAGTAAGAATTCTTGTGATGATTAAATGAGTTAAAACATGTAAAATCCTTATAACAATGCTGGGCACAGGTAAAAGTTAAAAATGTATTAGATTGAAAGAAAACCCAAAAAACTACTACTACTAAAATTATCATTGTAGACTGCACTGATTACCATGGCATCATAATGATGTGGTTTTCACGAAGAAAGTCATAAAATAGGTTCAAGCATCTTATTATTTTATAAAAATTTGGCTATCATAACTAAACAACATAATTAAAACAGAAAATGTTTAATTTTCCTTACCTGACATGTCTGCTGACTCACCTATAAAGGAAAACAGCAAAAAAATAATTATCCATAAATATCATAAATACTAAAAGTAAAACTTATAAAAACCCTATTACAGACTTAAAAATAATAAAATATTTTATATACAATTTATTTTATTCCATTAAATTTATCAAATCATTTGCTTTTAAAGCTACAAAAATGGTATACTGATTTCAACTGTTCATACATACCAACATTCTTTCTTTAGATTCAAACTTTATTTTCTTGGCGTTTAATAAATTACATGGAATTTTAATAACAATTTAAAAAATCCTACTGATAGGACCTTTACTCTGGTTTACCAAATGCCCTCCTCAAGGCCTTAGGGTTGTAGTGCAGCTCCTACAGGCAGGGGAACAGCATACCTGAACCTGCTGAGAGGATAGTGGCAAAGGCTATGAAGTAGCTCAAGAAAGAAAAAGTACTTAATTCAGCAAATTAATCTATTTCTCAACCTTTTTAATTTCAACTACAATTTTCTTTATGAGTAAAAATACTGCCAAGAAAGGAACCTTGAAAGCCTATTACTATTATATTTGTGGTGGAAATAACTATGAATTAAAATTTCAGCAACAAAATTCTTCAGCAAGAAGGAAAGAAGTGAAAGTCATCTATCTTAAAGAAAGATGACTGCTTTCTGCTTTGGTAGAGACTTAACATCGTATGAAATAACAATTTCAAGGACATATTGATAATGTAGGCTGGTGGTGTCTTGACTTGGAATATGAGGGAAAAGAAAAAAATGCTTGAGCAGACCATACAGGAAACACCTTTTTTAAAAATTTCTGAACATGTTCTGGTAACAACCAAATAGAGACAGGACTTGAAATTATGCCCCATGAATAGTTGAAAGACTGAAGACTTGGTTTGGGGAAGATCAGGCTTACCCCTGAATGTCTATCTGCAGGGCCTGAAGCAAGAGTACAAATGAAGGCCTTAGATCATATGTATAAATATTTTAAAGCTACCACTCAAGCTGAAACTATTAAATGAAATATGTTCTATCCTTCTGTATTAACAAGTGTGCCTCTACAATGACTTGGAAAACTTGATTCAGATAAGAACTTCTTAGAGTTCAGGGCAGCAGGAAGCAGCCTTGGCTTGTCCCCTCTCCCAGCTCCATCCACATCAGAAGGGGCTGTGGAAGCTCATATGTAATAACTCATCTAAATGCCATTGACACGCATCTCCTGTTCTCCCTTCACCCCCCAATGAATAGCTGCCCCTTGGCCACCCTTCAGGATTGCACACATTGGTTGTGCAGTCTGTACTTGAGAGGATGGTCTCTGAGAAGAGCCTTGTGTAGGCCACTTGGTAGCGTATGCTGTGGTTTCAGATCCCAGAGCAGAGTGGAGCAGGGAGTGAGGGAGGTGGCAGGCTCCCTCATGAATAGTAACTCCATTGCTCTCATGCACTCATGCTCCACAGAGCGTAGCTGGAAGATGTGCACAGGGGATTTCTGAAGCATAGTCCTTAGAGCAGAAATCCCTCTTGCCTGGGTCTAAGGGCATTACTAGATCTCCCCAAAAAACAAGAATACAATAATTGCCTCCAAATACTAGAATATAATGCTATGGGAATAGTGATCAGATGTTCTAGGTGCCTCAAGAAAAAGGACCAATGAGTAGCAATCAATCACACAGATTTCTGTTATATATGAAGAAGCAGTTTAAAGGACAGCTTAGACTACCTCATTAGGCAGTGAGTGGTGGTGAAGTTCAAACATACGCAGGATGACTTTTTATCAGAGGTACGATAGAGTAGATTTAAGTATCTAATAATGAACTGGATAAAATGATATATTTGGCCTTGAGGTTCCAAGATTCTAACCAAGATGAAAGAAAATTCTGAGTGTTGATGTTGTTGTTGTTGTTAGATGCTGTCTGGTCAGTTCTGACCCTGTGTACAACAGAACAAAAACACTGTCCGGTCCTGTCCCATCCTCACAGTTGTTGCTATGTTTGAGTCCATTGCTGCAGTCACCATGTAAATCCATCTTGTTGAGAGTCTTCCTCTTGTTCACAGGCCCTCTATTTTATCAAGCATGATGTTCTTCTCCAGGGACTGGTCCCTCATGATAACATGTCCAAAGAATATGAGGTAAAGTATTGTCATCATCCTTGATTCTAAGGAGCATTCTGGCTGTACTTCTTCTAAGACAGATTTGTTTGTTCTTCTGGTAGCCCATAGCATATTTAATACTCTTGGCCCAAACCATAATTTTAAGGCATCAATTCTTCTTTGGTCTTCCTTACTCATCATCCAGCTTTCACATGCATATGAGACAAATGAAAATACCATGGCTTAGGACAGGCGCACCTTAGCCCTCAAATTGACATCTTTGCTTTTTAACAATTTAAAGAGTTCTTTTGAGTATAATTGGCTAAAATGCTACAAAAGCGCACATTTCAATTCCTCTATGATCTATACGAGAGCTCTGGTGGCATAGTGCTTAAGGCATATGCCTGCTAACCAGAAGGCTGGAGATTCAAACCCACCAGCTGCTCCTTGGAAGGAAGATTGGGCAATCTACTTCCATAGAGATACCGCCTTGGACACCCAAGGAGGGGTCACTATGAGTCAAATCACATCAACGGCAGTGAGTGTGTGATTTTTTTTTTTTTTTTTTTCAAATCACATCAACGGCAGTGAGTGTGTGATTTTTTTTTTTTTTTTTGTGTATGATCTATATGATTTTTAACAAAAAGAACTATTATGGAAGCTTGAAAGCAAAGTAACTATTGAGATAATTCTCTTTAGGTTCAAAAGAGAAAAACCATCCTCACTCTTTTTAATGACCTGGATGGAGTAAAGCTTTCAGGACCTCCATTTGCTGATGTGGAATGACTCAAAATAGGAAGAAACAGCTGCAAATATCCATTAATAATCAGAACATTGAATGTATGAAGTATGACTCTAGGAAAACTGGAAGTTGTCAAAAACGAAATGGAATGCATAAAGATCAATACCCTAGACATGAATAAGCTGAAATGGACTGGGTTTTGGCTATTTTGAATCAGACAACCATATGATCTATTATGTTGGGAATGACAAATTGAAGAGGAATGGTGTGACATTCATCATTGTAAAAACATTTCGAGATCCATCCTGAAGCACAATGATGTCAGTGATAGGATAATATCCACACACCTACAAGGAAGACCAGTTAATACTACTATTATTCAAATATGCACCAACCACCAAAGCCAAAGCCAAGGAAATTGAAGATTTTTATCAACTTCTGCAGTCTGAAATTGACCAAACATGCAATCAAGACATGTTGACCATTACTGGTGACTGGAATGCAAAAGTTGGAAACCAAGAAGAATCATCAGTAGTTGGAAAATATGGCCTTGGTGACAGAAATGATGCTGGAGATTGCATGATAGGACTTTGCAAGACCAATGACTTATTCATTGCACATACCTTTTTTGCAACAACATAAATGGTAGCTATACATGTGGACTTCACCAGATGGGATACACGGGAATCAGATCTACTACACCTGTGGAAAGAGGTGGTAGAGAAGCTCA
>NW_006922332.1:711110-711891 GCF_000298275.1 Orycteropus afer afer
AAGACCTGGAGTTAGAAAATCAAAAGGGGAGAACATGCTAAGCATTTCTCAAGCTGAAAGAACAGAAGAAAAAATTCAAGCCTAGAGTTGCAATGTTGAAAGATTCTATGGGCAAAATATTGAATGATGCAGGAAACATCAAAAGAAGATGGAAGGAATACCCAGAGTCACTGTACCAAAAAGAATTGGTCAATGTTTATCTATTTCAGGAGGTGACATATGATCAAGAACCGGTGGTACTGAAGGAAGAAGTCAAAGCTGTACTTAAGGAACTGGCAAAAAACAAGGCTCTAGGAATTGACAGAATACTCATTTAGCTGTTCAGACGAACAGATACTATACTGGAGGCATTTACTCATCTATGCCAAGAAATTTGGAAGACAGTTACCTGGCCAACTGACTGAAGAGATCCATATTTGTACCCATTCCGAAGAAAGGTGATCCCACAGAATGTGGAAATTATTAAACAGTATCATTAACATTACATGCAAGTAAAATTTTGATGAAGATAATTCAAAAATGGTTACATTAATATATTGACAGGGAACGTCCAGAAATGCAAGATGGATTCAGAAGAGGACATGGAACAAAGGATATCATAGCTGATATCAGATGAATCTTGACTGTTATGTCTGGATCATAACAAATTATGGATTAATACTGAGAAGAATGGAATTCTGGAATACTTAACTGTGCTCATGAGGAACATGTACATAGACCAGGAGGCTGTTTTTGAACAGAACAAGAGGATACTGCATAGTTTAAAACCAGGAAGGGAGTG
>NW_006922332.1:711991-712849 GCF_000298275.1 Orycteropus afer afer
AAGACTCATTAACAACCTGTGATATGCAGATGACACAACTTTGCTTGCTGAAAGTGAAGATGACTTGAAGCACTTACTGATGAATATTAAAGACTACAGTCTGCAGTATGGATAACATTTCCACATAAAGAAAATGAAAACCCTCACAATTGGACCAATAAATAGCATCATGATAAATGGAGAAAAGTTTGAAGTTGTCAAAGATTTCATATTACTTGGTTCCACAATCAACACCAATGAAAGCAGCAGTCAAGACATCAGATGACGTATTGCACTGGGCAAATCTGCTGCAAAAGACCTCTTTAAAGTGCTGAAGACCAAAGATGTCTCTTTGAAGACTAAGCTGTGCCTAACCCAAGCTATGGTATTTTCAGTTGCCTCATAAGCATGTGAAAGCTGGACAATGAATAGAGAAGATCGAAGAAGAGTTGATGCTTTTGAGTTGTGGTGTTGGTGAAGAATATGGAAAGTACTATGGACTGCCAAAAGGACAAATCTCATCATTTTGCTTGCAGAGTTATGGCCTTTAAGTTTTCTACAGAGTTAAGAGAAGACAGCAAGACAGATGTTTAGTGAATCAGACCAATGCCAATTAAAAAAAGAAGCAGCAAAAGGAATTTACCAACACGAAACAGACTAGGGTTCCCTCTTCTTGCTTAAACCCTATTAAAAGGATTTTATTTTAACTTTTTGTATGACTTGGGTATAATTTTACAAAGCAGATTTGTCTTACATTCAACAGTTCACACACATTTTGTTTCATGACACTTATTATAACCTCAACAAACAGATGCCCCATTGGAGACACTCACTCAGTTATGCCAAGAGATTTGGAAGACAGCTACCTGGCCAACTGAC
>NW_006922332.1:714072-731447 GCF_000298275.1 Orycteropus afer afer
GGCACTTAACAACAACAACAACAACATTATAACCTCCACAATGTAAGAGCTCTCCCTCCACCTTCTCCCAGTGAACAGGGTGGCTGTGAGTTGGAGCCCTGTGTTCTTCTTACCTATGTGTTCCTGCCTGCCTAGCTTTCTCCATGTGCAAATGCTGCCCTTCTGATCTCCCCCTTGGCTGACCGGTCTAAAAAGTGCATCTCCCTGGTGTAGTTGAACAACAAAAGGCTGATAGGCCTGTCTATTGTTTGGCTGAGAGTTGAGCCACAGAAGTGAGTCCAATTCTACCCTGAAGGATGACCTGGGGCCATAGTCTTGAGGGTTTCATGTCTCTATCTGACCAATAATCCTGGTCTTTTTTCAGCTTTTGAATTTTGTTCCTCACTTTTTCTCCCACTCTATCCAGGATCTTTGATTTTGATCCCTTTCTGAGTGGTTGGCACTGGTAGCCAGGTACCATCTATTTCTGGTGTCTGGGTCATGTAGGCTGAGGTTTCTATGGTCCATTGGCCCCTTGGACTAATTGTTTCCGTATGTCTTTGATTTTCTTCATTCTTTGCTCCGGATAGTTGCATCTAGATGGCCGCTTGCAAGGTTGCAAAACCCCAGTCTTTACTCACCAAAGTAGGATGTTTTTGTGCACTATGTTGTGACAATTGAGCTTGATGTCCCCCACAACCATGGTCCTAAGCCTGCAGGCCTGGTGACTCACTCCCTCAAGGTGCTTGGTTGTGGCTAAGAAGTTATCCTACCTTTGTCCCATTATCTCTATACTGTATATGGACATTGTTACAGCACATACAAATATGTATGCAGGAAAATCATCTGCCAAACCTATGTATGGTCATGGGTACACTGCCTACCCATACCTGATCTTCCTGTCTGTATTCTATGTAACCACTTGTAGATCAGTGTTTGTTATTACTGAGAGTGCAGTACTGTATACATAACAGTATTTACCTTTGTTATCTGGACACCTTGTACACCACTCTGGAACAGAGGTTCTGCTCCTCTCAGTCTGGTTACTTCTTGTCTCCCCTTATTTCCCACTGCCTTTTCAAATCATTTCCTTCTGCTTTATATGCTATGGAGTTTAATATTTTTGCTGACCCAAAATTTCTTCTAAAGGATTAAATCCAACTATTTCAACCACTGAAAGGTAGTTTTTAATTTTAAATTCTGAGTCATCTGAAGTAATTCAGACAACCAAAGTGAGAGAGAGGTTTCTGGAAGTAAATAATACATTATTCAAAGTGTGTTTTCTGTACACAGATTTTAAACCAGCTACAAATATACTTTTATTTTTTTCCCTTAGGATATTGAATTTATTTGAACAAGACAAATGTTTCCAAATTGTTTCTTTTTAAAATACAGAAACATACCTACTTGGCCAGTTGCCACTATGTTGATAAATTTGGGGTGCTGATTTACAGTGAGGCACAGAATATCATCATTATGTTCCTGATAAAAACTCTGAGTCCCTATAAAAAGAAGAATTTGAGAATTAAGTTTGAAAACTTTAATATGTAATAGCCAAATGCAACTTATTTGGTACAACAAACTACTGTTTAATATATTGGCTTATTTAATACATAATTTTTTGAGCACTTACAATGTACCCTTTGTCTTAAGGACAGAAAAATGAATCAGAAGTCTTTAAAGGGTTAGAGCACTTAAAGAGATAAACCATGTCATACAAGGCTGAGTATACCAAGTACCACAAGAGAGTTAAGAATCAAAATGCTGTGAGAATTTGGAGCGGAAACAATTACTGTCATCATGGGCATATTGCACTCCTGGTCTGACCCAGATATATATTGTAAGTGTGGATAAAGGGAGGTGGGAAAAGGTATTCCAAGTAGGGTGACAACTGAAGCAAAGGCATAGAGGCAGGAAGGCATTAGGTATACATACACATGCTCACTTTGACCCAAGTATAGGAGTCATAGGGAAGAAAACTGAGAAATGTGGCTGGAAAGGGCAAGTTGGAAATAGAATTATGGAGGATTCTGAATGTCAGTCTACTATACTTCTATTTATTCTGCAGTCAGTGGAGGGGCACTGAATTAACTGCATTAATCCAGTAGTAATGACAGTGAAGAGACCTCAGCTGACTATGACAGCGAGATATGAGGCAGCCTGACAGTCAAACTGAGATACAGGAAATGAGGTCAGAACACTGGGTCCAGAGTATGAAGGACCAATACTAGGCCCTCCAAAGCAAAACAAAAAATTCAGTAACTACATTTAAAAAAACTATTACTTTAAAAGCTTTCAAAGTGATATGTGTTTTATAATTTCCAGGGCTGGAAGTTCAGTTAAAGGAGCAAATATGCACATATGTGCTGCTGGGTAAATTGGCAGAAGATCAACCAGTCAGCACTACCTTAGACTTCTATCATTCCTGTATTATGAACATGGCAATATGTCCCCAAACTCATGGAAGACTCAGAAAATCAGAAGTGCAGCAGGTGCCAAATATCCTCTCTATGCCCCTTATTAGAAAGGTGATTAATGACAAATCAGGAAATTCAAAATAAAGTTACAAGTATTAACATGAATGTTTATTTACACATTCATCTTTTCTTGTCTTTCTCTTTCAAGGATACTTGAAGTCTCAAATATAGAGGATTTTCTCTCTAAGCAGTACTTGATAAATGGCCCAAATTTTTGATGGAAAAATGTTCTGATTTCTGTGTGATTCTGGTGAATCATTTCCTTAGGTAACTAAAACAGATCATACTAATGATTCATATTGGCCAAGGTGGGAGAGTGTGTGCCTCACATCATCTATTCTGTACCTGTTTACAGTGAAGTTATCAGGGGAATAATCAGGAGAAATGAACCCTGTTTATCCCCAATTTTAGACTCCATGATGTTTCTAATTGTTTGTAATAAAGCAGAATTCAAAATTAAGTACTTAATGTCACTAGTAGGATGATCACACTGTGGTCATTAAATAATGCTAAGAGAACTTTATTTGTTCTTCATCAATCCTATCAGTTAAATGGGAGCTCTTGTGGCATAGTGCCTAAGGCATTTGACTGCTAACCAGAAGGCTGGTGGTTCAAACCCACCAGCCACTCCTCAGAAGGAAGACTGGGCAACCACCTTGGAAACCCAAGGAAGGGTTGCTGTGAGCTGGATCCGACTCAATGGCAGTGGGTTTCTGAGTATCAGTTAAATACACATCAAGAAATATTTGTTCACCTTCTTGGATCAAACAAGGTGCCATCAGCAGAGTGACAGACAAGCAGTTTTTTTTTTTTTTTTTCCCCAGCTTTCTTCTTCGGCTTGCCAACTCTCAGTAAGAATGGCCTCTTACCCTTTACAATCATTAATTCAGTATGCTACTTTCAGTCACTATCTGAGACAGCTATTTGTTTTCATGATGAAGTTATGGGGAAATAGAGTTAAAGTTACAATGGCTTCACTACAAACATGGTTTCAGCATAAAGTAAACCTTCACTTCTTCTAGAGACCTGTGAGCACTTTGCCTTATGAAATCCTTTTCTGCTGTTATACTCTCTTAAAAGAGACTGTGAATTTGGTTACTTGAAATATTACTAGAAAGTTCTGCAGTAGGGAATACTAACACTCTGGCCTATTTTTTCTAATATATTACAGTTATTACTTACAGTTTTAATAACTGTTTCCAAAAATAATTTTAAGGCTCTAAATAAAAAATTTTAAAAGTAGGGGGTAGAGAATCAGGTTTTCCTACCTGTAGCAACATTGTGCAGAATTCCAACTGATGCCGTGTGATAAATTATATCATCACCATCATTTAAATAGTGAACATTGTTCCTACAGTCTTTGCCCCGATAGCCAAAAACAAGCTCCAATACTAGGTCCTGTAACAAAAACAATAAGCTATTATACAATTACATTCTTCCTTGTGTCTAAACTTTCACTGGTATTTTGTTTTATACACAGTACTAGTGTCTTTTGTAAAAATAGACAATGTATTTCCATTTTACAAACTTGAGACCCAAAGATAAATGACACACACACACTTCTCTAAAGAACCAGTCTGGGCAGCTGGAATAATCAGTCCATACTTTTAGGAAACACCCTACAATGCCTTGATCATTGATATTTTCAATCTATATAAAGTTAAAAAGGATAAAGGGAATCATAATGTTATCTGATTCCAAAAATTTTAGTTCTCAAGATTTCATGTAAATATTGTGACACTCCTTGTGTCCAAAAGAAGGATATATCTGTTTGTATTAATTGTTAAGCAAATATCTTATCTGCACACATAACTTACGAGAAATTATGCTCCAAGTGATGTATTGTTAAACATCCAAACAGTACTTTTACTACCAATGGACAGAAACCAAGCACACCCTCTGACAACTCATTCAAGAGTTCTGATGGCTGATAATTCTACTGCAAAGTGTCCACTTCCATTGACCTTGTGGGGCTAGGTGGGGGAAGAAGGTACCATAATCCCCCTCCCACACAGCTTTACTCCTGGTTTTCAATCTGATTCAGCACAGTTTGCTTGTTTGCTGCTGATACCGGAATCATGAAGTGTTTGAGAGAACTTTCTTTCTTCCTCAATTATTGTGGAAGGTTTCTTTGGTTGGAAACAGAAAGAAAAGCAGAGCCCTCTTTGAACTCTACAGCAAATATATCACACGGGGTAAATATTCCTAATGTGGTATATAAGTATTCAATCTCTAACTTAAAAATTTGAACCACTAAATCTAAGATACAGTCAAAATGTCTGTGCTTCTATAAGCAATAAACCATTTGTGTATATTTAAGTTTTGAAGGTCTTGGGATGCAGGTCAATTCAGAGTATTATTCAGAGAAAAAGAAGACAAATAGAAAAACAAATAAATAAATAATGAAAGGGAACAGAGGCTAACAGTCCAAAATGTAAACGCGAGTAACACTGAAACAATCATGTTTTACAACCGAAAAAGACACATTATTCAATATGTTTATTTTCATAACTGTTGATAAAAGTTGTGTGTTTTATAAAAGGAAACAAATTCTGGATACATTTTAAAGTATGAGTTACCATTGGGAAGCAGGGCTTTGCTCACCTCTATGGGTCTCTTCTTCTTGCCTATATTGTTTGTCTGGAGTTTCTCTGGTTGTGGTGGAGCTCTGCTCACGGGGGGCCTGAAACAGAGAAGAGGGAATGAAGAAAGGACCCCATTATCCCTCACTGAGTCTCCTTCTCCTGGCCTCCAGAGAGATGATAGATGTCTGCCACACCTCACAAACATGAAGCCATTCTGTTCCTCACTGTGCCCTCTATCTTAGATGGAAAAAAAAACAAACAAAAAAATCAGAACTTCTTTTTTACTTTTAATTTAGTTGTTCTGTTCTGTCATGTAAATAATAGCAGAAGCAGGTTTATAAACATGGGGTGCATTATCAACAAAGCCTAGATCACTGTTCCAGCTGAGTATCCTGAACATGGTAGGTATTTAATACTTGCTACTCTGGAATTGAATGCCGATAGTATTTCTATACCTTTACACACTAGTGACAACATAAATCATGTCTGAGTTCAAACTTGTACTCATTACCTGCTCCTGTGTGCTTTTTATCTTCTCTGCCTCCTGAAGTCCCTCACATTAATTAAGGACATCACCATCAGTTACTTAAGTAACACATTTATAGTCACAAAGCTTATAAACTACACAACTATCTGTAAATGGCAATTACTATTATTATTGCCTCAAATTCTTCCCCTTCCTCTATCCTCCCTATTTACTAAACATTTATCAACTTGACCTACAGTGCAGCTCTCAAAGCTAGCACCTCCTTCTCCAGTCTCACTTCTAATTCATGATCTATTTACACTCTTCCATCAGGAGTATTGTTGTTGTTGTGTACTATCGGGTAGATTCTAGTATAGGATTCTCATAGCGACCTTATAGGAAAGAGCAAATCTTCCCCATAATGTTTCCTAGGCTCTAATCTTTATAGGAGGAGATAGCCATGTTTTTTCTCCTGCAGAGCAACTGATAGGTTTGAACCATTGACCTTTCAATGAGCATCCAAGCACTTTAACCATTGTGTCATCAGGGCTCCTTCATCAGGTATAGAATTAGTTAATAATTTGAACCATTTAAATATTGAGGCTCTTCCTTAAAACTATTTATTTAATTTTTTAAAATACCATTTATTTTTATTTCAAATAATCATTGTATTAATAATCTGAACAATTATATTACTAACTGAAACAATGAATTTATTCAAAATCAACCATGCATCAATCACTTTCCCAATTTTAGATTAATATTCATTTTGTAACAACTCAATTGGGAAATGATAAAGATTAACTTTCCTGTGGAAAAATATTTATGAATATTTTTGAATTATTTATGAATAAGTCTCATAAAATTAAAGACATACAAAAATATAAATGCATCTTCAAAATGATTTTTAAGCTATGCATCTTTAAAAAAATAAATGGTTTGATATCTTGAACATGCAATTAAGTTGCATTTTCATATGTAATATAAAGGAGTATGTAATATGAGAAGCATAATTGGTGACAAAAATTAAATGTACTTATAAAGAATATATAAACAACTTTTAAAATTGTCACAAAAATTTTTGTTTCATATCTTTTTCATATATGTTTTTCAATGTCCATAAGTGAAAAAAAACCCTGAATTTGTAATATTTAACATTTAAAAATTTTCTTCCAAGTCAATATTGCTGGTCACCTTTATTCAGTGTTATTGCCTGACAGCTTTCATTGTATCCAAACAAATAAACAGTTCATTTTTATCTATACACTCCTTTGCAACAGTTAAGAATATTTTAATTTTGTAAAGACCATTTGTATAAGTTATATTATTGTTTAAAATAAAATTATACATTTATAAAATTATACAAGTTTAATGGATAGTTTTAGTAAAGCAGTTACTTACACAGTGTAAACCCAATAATTAAGATTTTATTCACTTCAGTGATGCTAATTCAAAGAGGAAAAAATCATGAAAACTGCGAATACAGGCAAAGAACACCAAATAACACAGCTCATTAATGGTGAACATAAAAGATGACAAAAATACAAAACTAGGGCTTGTAAGCATAGCAAAGAAAGGATTACCTGGAACCCCTTTTCAGCAGCAAGTAAAGAAGGGAAAAGATTACAACACAAATTTGAATGTAAAACACTAGTAAAATACTTCCTATAATAAAATATCTTCCTTAGTTTAGTGCAGGTAAACTACACTATATTAAAGGCCAATTTTTATTTTATTACTGCATATAAGAGAAGTGTTAAAATTACTCCATTAATGGCAGGACATTAGAAGAAAATGAAAAAAATAGATGGAATTCATCAATATGTTCTTTGTTGTGAATGCTAAAGCCTGCCACTCTCGTTCTTCTGCAGTGTAAGCTGAACTTCAAACAAACTATTTAAGCTTATTTTTGTTCTTGCAAAAGGCAGTATAAAGTTCACAAGTAACTTAAAAGGTTGGTAGCACGGCAGTGGCTATTAAGGACATTGTCTAAGGAGCCTAAGCTTCCCCTGCTTTGACCCAATAAGAGGCAGAATGGGTGACTTCAGCATGATGCTGCATTTTGGATCTTGGGAGTAAATTAAGCAACCTTTTAAAACTTCCTCTTAATAGCATGACTGAAAGAATCAGAAGGGATCACAGAAGTCATCTAATTAATCCTCCAACTAAATCCAGGAATCTACTATACACATCTAGAACAAACTTTGATAGCACCTATGACAAGAGGTGATCCAAACTCTGCACTGACACCTGCCTGTGACAGGGAGCTTCCAGTCACTGTCAAGCCTATTTGACACATGGTAACCCCATGAGTAGAACTGTGCTCCACTGGGTTTTCAACGGCTGATGTTTTAGAAGTAGGTCACCAGGACTTTCTTTGGATGTGCCCTCTGGGTTGACTTGAACCTCCAACCTTTTGGTTAGAGCACGAGTGCTTTGACCCAGGGACTCTGACAGGGAGATATATGAGTCATTCACACCCAAGACATCAATTATGTCTCCACTTAGTTTTCTTGTTTTTAAACAAATAATTCTCAGAGCAGTTAATCTTTATATGAAGTGGCTTCCCAATCTTTTTCATCCTGTGCTTTCTTCTAGACCACTATAAACTTTTCATATCTCCTTCAAAATGCAGAGGTCAGTTTTGAATAAACTACTTTAGATATTAGGCTAGATCTGGATGCTTCATTTCTATTAAAATAGCATAAGATTGTTGTTGTTGTTGTTATTTTGCCATTGAGTCGGCCCCGACTCGACTCATAGCGACCCCTTCTTGGGTTTCCGAGGCAGTATCACTACGGAAGTAGGAAGGCCCAACCTTCCTTCTGAGGAGTGGCTGGTGGGTTTGAACCGCCAGCCTTCTGGTTAGCAGTCAAGTGCCTTAGGCACTATGCTACCAGAGCTCCTAGCATAAGATTATGTGGGCCCAATTAGAAGGTATATCATACTCTGAACTCACATTAAGCATTTGAACACCTAAAACCTGAAGATTTTCACATGCCTGTGTAGAAAATGCAGACTGGCTATTATTCCCCTTAAATTCAATACTGCTTCTTTCATTCTAACGTTCTCATCTATTCAGATGATTCTGTATTTTCTCTAATCCAGATTATTACCTTTTCTAAACTTTGTTTTATTTGCAAATCTGATTACATATCTTTTCTACTTCTATCTAATCATTCCATGAGAGACCTCACAACAGATGGCCTTTATTGTGTTTATACACCACAACAGGAGTAAAAGAGCCACCTCTGCGTGACACTGAAGAGCTAGACAAGACAGTACACATGGTGAGAGAACTATGTGACAGGTAGTGAGAAAACAAGCCCAGTGTCTCCTGTGCTGACTGTAAGGTAACCAAACAGTCAGGGTAAGCTGGCTGCCTTTGATGATGGGTATTTGATTACTGACGGCAGCCACATCATTGACAACTCTCTGGGTGGCTGAGCATGGCTTCCAAAAAGAGGCACAGATGTTCTTCATATACATGACAAAGGGCTAGTGTGCAGTGGGCTTAAAATGATCTAGGGTGCAGGAGTTGGTGAAAAGTCATTTGTAAAAACAAATTATTAGAATGAAGACTCTCACAGGTAACATCCATCCATATACTGCAACTCTTTTGTAGACTTTGTCTTTTTTCGTTTCCTAATTCTTTCTGGACAAATGTAGTAGTTCAATGTTTTACAGGAAGAAAACTTCAATAGTTAAACTAATATAAGCACCAAAACAGAACAGACTAAATTTTTGAATAAAATATTTTCTTTAATAAAACACTTACCTTACTATTCCCTGCCTTCAAAAGGAGCAAGGCGGAAAAGAAAATTAAAAAGGGCAATCATGTAAGAAAATTGATGATGAATAAAAATGTAGCAGTTTATTAAACAAAATAAAAGTAACATGCCATCAAAATTTGAAGGTAAAACAAAAGTACCTAAATTTTATGCCAAATTGTTTTGTATATTTTTAAAATAATGCTTCTGGAGGAAAATTTCAGTGACAACTACTTTTTTAAATACATAAGATTTGCCATTGAAACATTTGTAGAGAAAGAAAAACATAAAATTATTAAGTCATTTAGGGAAAAAAACCCCACAAAAATATCAATCAAATACAGCGAAGTTATCAATTATCATCAGAAACATTTTCCTTTTAAGTGGGTAAAATAAAATTTCATAAGTATATGTATTAATTGATCATAAAGTTGTTTTATTTCACCTTTGATGGTAGTAGTGTATTTAAAACATGAAGACAATTATTTACACAGGCCATATGGTCTCCTCAAAAATACATTCAAAATTGGTAAAAAAAAAAAAGAGAAATACCACTTAATTCTTTTCTCCTTTGAGTCTTTCATTTTGTAAAAATAAAACATTCTAAACTGAAAGCCTCCACATCTTAATCTTAGCATCTGACAATGGAAGTGTAGCAACAATAACGAAGACAGCCAACTACGAGTCCCATTACTTCCTTCTTCCGCATCGGCAGAAGCAGAGTGGAAGGTGTAAAATAAATGAAGAGGCAAAACAATTCCAAAAATAATTTTGAAAAAGTGAGCTGTGAAAAATGAAAGGTAATACCAAAGATTACAGTTGTGAAACTGCCAATCATTCTTGTGAGTAGTGAAATATTTCAATCTGTAAGAACTTGGGTCACTTTGGCAATGAAGGAATAAATTTAAATTTACATTTTACCATGAATGACTACCTAGTAATTGCCTGTTGTTGTTGTTGTTATGTGCCAACAAGTCAGACCCGACTCAGAGCGACCCATCCTTGGGTTTCCGAGGTGCTATCACTATGGAAGTAGATTGCCTCACCTTCCTTCCGAGGAGTGAGTGGCTGGTGGGTTTGAGCTGCCAGCCTTCTGGTTAGCAGTCATAACTACTGGTAGCATAGAATTTGAAAGACTATATTATAATGAGGAGCTCTGGTGGTGTAGTGCCTATAGCATTTGACTGCTAACCAGAAGGCTGGCGGTTCAAACCCACTAGCCACTCCTTGGAAGGAAGGCTGGGCAATCTACTTTTGTAGTGGTACTGCCTCAGAAACCCAAGGAGGGGTTGCTATGAGTCAGATCCAACTCGACAGTAGTGAGTTTGGTTTTTTTGTTTAATGATTTTTAAAATATCTCTTCTCATAAAATTACTGCACACATATCCTTATTTTTTATTTGTTGATTCTAAACAAAGACCAATAATTCTCATTAGAGACAAATCACACTTCAACCTGCTCTTTTGAAAAAAAATTGGAATAAAGGCTATCCTTGATTGTTCATGGATACAAATGTCTTTTCAAAATTTAACCATTCCTCTGCTCATGTGCTTCCTAAAAAAGCACTTGGCAATAAAGTCCATTTTTTATTACCTCCTCCATCCCCATAACACATAGAATACAAAAGTTAGCAAATAAGATTACTTTAATCTTACAGATTTTATATACAGTATTATCCCCTAAATTCCCTGAAAAGACTGTATCATCACAAAAAGTATTAAAGACAAGCATGTCTTCAGGGTGGTGCTGGGTGGTCTGAAGCAAAGGAGTACCGTTGTTACTCAAATTTTGCAAGAAATTAATTAAATAATATATTCAAGTTTTAATACCAATATCTTTTTCTTCATCTGATATTAAACTTGTTACCTCTCATCTACTGAGGGTTCTTTTTGTTGTAAATGAGGCTTGATTCCAACCATTGGGCGAATATTTGTTGACAAGGCTCTGATGGTGTAACTGATTTCATTCTCCCTTGTAACATCACTGTCGTAGCCTACCATGAAAATATAAAAATTATTCTCTAAGTGATAAATGGGGAGGATCCATTATGATTTCATCAACTGGATAAAAGGATGATCAAGAATATAAAGTAAGTTTCATTTTAAGTCAAATTATGAAAAAAAAGATGCAGCCAGTAAAAATGAAATAAAAGAATATTTAATGATATAATGATGTTTTCAAAGCATTATAAAGTAATAATAGCAGTAAAATAATAGTTCAATATGATCATAATTTTGTTTAAAATTATTATGTAAATAATTGCACATACCCCTAAGGACATACCCCAAAATGTTAACCTCTGAGTTGCTGAAGATACTGTGTTTATTACAGAAAGTGTATTTTCTAAAAAACGAGTGATATTAACTGACATGCTTAGAAAAAAATCAAAATTACTTTAAAAAAATAAATTTTTTTTCATTATTATAGAATGTATTTTGACAGTACTTATTTAAAAAGGGAGCTCTGGTGGCATAATGCCTAAAGCATTTCACTGCTACCCAGAAGGCTGGTGGTTGAAACTCACCAGCCACTCCTTGGAAGGAAGATTGGGCAATCTACTTCCGTAGAGATACCAGCTTGGAAACCTAAAGAGGGGTCGCTATGAGTTGAATCAACTCGATGACAGTGAGTTAGTTTTTTACTTAAAATATGATTGTCTTCAATTTGCAGAATCTCTAAATCATTAATATATATCAGCCTTTTAATCTTGAATTGCAAAATCAATTTTGGTATTAAATAGACAAAAACACTAAAAGCACAATTATTCAAACATTATCAATACCTGTTTTAACTTCCACAGTTTAAATTCGCTCTGCTAAGTTTTTTCTATATATTTGTTAAAATAAAATATTTAAAAATGACATACCCCCATCTTCTTCAGAATCTACATCAGACTCTTCACTATCACAGGACCTCTTTTCTCGAAAGCCCTCCATTTCATTTGTCCAAACCATTAAGGACATATCTGTCCCTCCTAGGGTAACCAACATGCTGTCATCATAAGTCCAGCGAACATTTGTGACATGTGTACTATGGGCCACATACCTCTTAAAGTTTCTAAATTTACCCTAAAGATGAAAAAAATTCAAACAATCTTTCTGAGAAATTTTGTTATTTAAAATTTTTCAGTTATTTTTAATTTCTTTTATTTCATCCTTAATATATGTTTAGAAATAAAGCTTGTAAACACATTCTCATGTATTTTCTCATAAATACTGAAACTTATTGGAATAAAAAAATAATTCCAAAATCTGGTAAGGTCAGGATAAAATTACTAGTTTCACACATTTCTAGTACCATAAGCACAACTCTTTTGGAAACCAAGTTGATGCTCTCCATTAGAAGCATAAAAATGTTCTTACCTTTGATTCTAGGGACCTATGCTAAGAAAATGTTATGTGTGCAAAAAATATTTATCATAGCATCTATTTACAGCAATGAAAATTTAAAAACACAATAAATATTCAATAGTGTAATAGTTAATTACAGTGTGTATCTATGGAAGAATATATATCTATCAAAAACAATGATTATGCAAACATTATTATGGGAAATAGACACAATGAGACAATAAGGATATAAATACCAATATACAGCATAGCTATATTCATGGAAAAATGATCATTTTGGTATGTACTCATGAAAATATCTTTCACCTTAATTCATTACGAGCATTGCACATGGGAGTATATATGAAGAAAACCTCAAGTTACAGAAATTAGCAACTTTTAAATCTAGAAAATTAGCATTACCAAGTTATATAGGTAAATTTCAGACCGATTATCATAAGCAGGGTTTAAGTGGCTATCTTTTTCAGGGTGTTAAAGCAAGAGCTGTCTTAAATAAAGAAAATACAGTGACAGGGGGATCAGTGAATTTTCTGGGAACGAGGATCCTAAAGTTAGGGGAATTTGTCACCAAAGCACCACAAGGAGGCTGTTTCCCTGAGATTCTGAGGTTCTTGCTACAGTGAGGGAAAGGAGGAATCTGTAGTTGACTATCTCAGAATGCATTACCGGGGCACTTTTTTTGGGGGGGGGGGGCAGTTAGCTCCATGGGCATGTGGCTGGAGCTGCCACACGTGGCCCTACACTTAGAAGGGCCCCTGTTTGCTTTAATGCTTTGCTTTCATTATCTTGAAATTATTTTATTACTTTATTTCTGTTGTGGTGAAAACATACACAGGACATTCACCAACGTAACAACCTTCACATTTTACAGCTCAGGGACACTTATGACATTTTCAGTGTTGTGTCACCATTATTGCTATATCCTTTTCCAAAATATCCCACCGCCATTAGCATAAACTCAATGCCCTGAAAACAAAAGCTTGCCCTCCCCCTCATCACTGGTAACCATATATTTAACTTACCTTAGGTATTTTCCCTCCTCTCCCTCCCGTCCCTGGTAATAAACAAAGAAATTTTCCTTCCATACATAAACCATTCCTTTACTTTTTACAATAGTGAACTAATGCTTTATTTGTCCTTCTCTCACTGACTTATTTCACTCAGCCTAATGTCCTCCAAGTTCATCCACATTACGTGGTGTTTTGCAGATTCTACATTATTCTTTAGTGTTGCATTGTATGTGTACTGGAGTTTGACTATCCATTCTTCTGCTGATGGGCATGTAGGTTGTTTCCATTTCTTTGCTATTGTAAACAGTGCTGCGATGAACATGGGTGTGCATTCATCTATTGTGTCTTGTCTCTCATTTCTTTAGGATATATACCTAGTAATGAGATTGCTGGATCGAATGGTAGTTCTATTTCCAACTTTTTCAGGAATCGCCATACTGATTTCCACAGTGGTTGTACCATTTCCCAGTCTCACCAGCAGTGTATGAGAGTCTCAATCTCTCCACATCCTTGCCAGCATTTGTTATTTTGTCTTGTTTGCTATTAGTGCTGGGGTGATGGTATCTTGTTGTTTTGATTTGCATCGCTCTAACAGCTAATGATCACAAATATCTCTTCATGCATTTGTTGGCTGCCTGAATATCTTCTTTGGTGAAGTGTCTGTTCATGTATTGTTTGTCTTTTTAATGTTGTGGTGTTGGAGTTTTCTATATATTTTAGTGATAAGTCCTTTCTCAGTGTCATTGCTGAATATTTTTTCCCAATCTGTAGATTCTCTTTTTACTCTTTCAGAGAAATTTTTTGATGCACACAAGAATTTAATTTTTAGAGGGTCTCAATCATCTAGTTTATCTTCTGCTGTTTGTGCATTTTGGGTTATGCTTGAAGTTTGCCCTGATTTTTTCTTTGATGAACTTTATAGTTTTAAGTTTCACATTTAAGTGAGAGTTAGTTTTTGTGTATTGTGTGAGGAATGGATCTTGTTTCATTTTTCTGCAATTGGATATCCAGTTTTGCCAGCACCATTTATTAAAGAGACTATCTTTCCCCATTTAATGGATTTTGGCCCTTTGTCACAGATCAGCTGACCATAGGTCTATGAATCTATTTCTGGGTTCTCAGTTCTGTTCCACTGGTCTATGTGTCTGTTGTTGTACCAATACCAGGCTGTTTTGACAACTGTGTCTGTATAGTAAATTTTGAGATCTGGGAGTGTGAGACCTCCTACTTTGTTCTTCTCCAGTAGTGCTTTCCTTATCTGAGGTCTCTTTCCTTTCCATGTAAAATTAGTTAGTGGTTTTCCATGTGTTTAAATAATGTTGATGGAATCTGGATAGGGATTGCATTGAATGTACAGATTGCTTTGGGTAGTACTGACATTTTCACAGTGTTCAATTTTCCTATCCGTGAGCATGGTATGTTCTTCCATTTATGTAGATCTCTTACAGGTTCTTGAAATAGTGTTTTGGTAGTTTTCTTTGTACAGGTCTTTTGTGTTCCTGGTAATACTGAGGTACTTTTTTTACCATCAGGAATGCTGGAAGTGAGTTTCTGACCAAAAAACTTTTGGAACACATTCTTATCCACTAAGGTTCTATTAAGTAAGTGTATTGGAAACAGAGATCTGTAGGATATTTTCTTGGGTACCTCAGTTTTCTACGAGAATTTTTGAACCTATGCTTTCATTTCAATGCTGATCTAAACATATACGAGCAGCTATTTAAGACCATCATGTACTGAATATCATAATACTATTTCAATGTCCTATTTCAGACTTAGGAGCTCTGGTAGCATAGTGCCTAAGGCACTTGACTGCTAACCAGAAGGCTGGCGGTTCAAACCCACCAGCCACTCCTCGGAAGGAAGGTTGGGCATGCCTACTTCCGTAGTGATACTGCCTCGGAAACCCAAGGAGGGGTCGCTATGAGTCGGGGCCGACTCGATGGCAAATAACAACAACAACAACAACCATTTCAGACTTATGTTTATGACTGTGTTGGTGTCAGATTATAAAACAGAACTTAATTTATGACACTAATAAGAAATAAACACATCTGGAATTTATACATAAATTTTATTTTTGTGTTAAGCAAAATGACTTCCTCTCTACAAATGTTCTATAGTTATATGAATAGAGAAAAGTGTTGAGAATTGAGTCATCACACAGGAGCATATGCATGTAGCACTATAAAGTACCTGTACACTTTGGTTTAAGCAAAATAATAGCTTTCATCACATTAAATCAATGTTATTTATTTTAATTTTAAAGGTGTTGCAGGTTTTTTAAAAATTTAATTGAGTAAAACATTTTAAACATTTAAGGTGTAAGTATAGTTTATATCTACCATTAATGGCATATGTTTCATGAAAAGAATACTAAGATTACTTAAGGCAATATAGAGAGTTAAGAGGAAAGTTTCCTTCAAAAGAATTTCTTAATTACTTAAGATTGAGGAACACTGTACAATATAACACCAGGCATGGGATCATAAATAATATTTTTTCTAGATAAAAGCTATTAATAGGATGCCAAGAACAGGAAACATAATCCTGAGCATTTCCTATTACAACAATGAAGTGCTGTGAAATGGCATTACCTTAACCATTTTTATAATGATCCTATTTGAAAAGTTAAGAAAAGCACATACTTTAGCAGGAAATCTGAATAGCTTCACAAATCCCAAATCATCCCCCGTAGCCAGGATCATTTTGTCATTGGTAAGACAACAGGCAGTTACATCTGTGATTTCTCCAATTATTGGCCAAACTCCCTCACAGCATAAACCAAGCACACTTGTCCATGATGCCCAGCTAATTTTTTCTACCTAAAAAGGAAAAAAAAAAAATGCTGTAAATTTATATCTAAGCCTAAAAAATTAACCATTAAAAATACATTTATTAGAGCCAAAAAAACTACATAAACAATAATATATTATTTTCTTTCTAACTCAAATCTAGGCAGTTAGTTGTCTTGGTTTTGTAACTTCTAGAAGCTCTGGTGGCACAGGGGCTAAAGCATCTAAAGCATCTCCACCAGCCCCTCCTCGGAAGGAAGGTTGGGCAATCTACTTCCGTAGTGATACTGCCTCGGAATCCCAAGGAGGGGTTGCTATGAGTCAGGTCCGACTCAATGGCAGTGAGTTTGAGTTTGGGAGATTCTACTAGTTCTTGTAGAAAAATTTTAACATAACATTATTCAAGATGCACTATTATGTATCCACTGTGTGTGTTACATGCTGGGCACACGATGCAATATATAAGACCTTTTTTGCCCTTCATGCAATCAAGACACTTCTTATTATGCTTTATTCTAAATTTCCACTGATGCATTACTGGCATAAACACATTTTTCAACTAACTACTATTGGAAATTAAGAACTTTTATTTACAGTTCCTTTCCCTTATTAAACCATGTTCATGTTAAATTTGTTGAGCCTTTCTTCCTAGGCCATGTAAAAGAATTTTGCAAATATTGTTAGGCATGAAACTAAACACATTTTTTGTGTGTGTGTCTGTGTGTTTGTTGTTGTTTTTAAATCAGGAATTTAGCATGGGTTCCAACAGATTTAGTAAACATACAGCACTCCAATCTTAGACAGCACGTCTTCTATATGCTAGGCATGCTCCTTGTTCTTTGAGGAAAGTGATTTGAGCATACCTAGACATATACATGGGAGCTCTGGTAGCATAGTGCCTAAAGCACTTGACTGCTAACCAGAAGGCTGATGGTTCAAACCC
>NW_006922332.1:731763-732663 GCF_000298275.1 Orycteropus afer afer
TGTACTCCCAGCCTTATGGTTAGCAGTCAAGTGCTTTATCCACTATACTACAGACATAAGATCAAAATGAGAACAATATGGAACCGAAGTGTTCTGAGAACTGCTATATCCTATGCATGTACAATAATAATAGTTAACATTTATTGTATGTGGCAATGTTTTTTTTTTAACATATTAACTTATTTAATCCTCATATGAAGCCTGTGGAAATATTTTTACTAGTGTCCCTCTGTGTTTTATACATGGAAAAATGCAGTTTTTTATATTCTATGATTCAAATATTTTAATATATAACATTTTATTAATAGTGTTTAAGCTATAATGTATTTAACAGATGAAATATTGTATCCTGGTAGCATAGTGCCTAAGGCACTTGACTGCTAACCAGAAGGCTGGCAGTTCAAACCCTCCAGCCACTCCTCGGAAGGAAGGTTGGGCAATCCTACTTCCATAGTGATACTGCCTTGGAAACCCAAGGAGGGGTCGCTATGAGTCGGGGCCGACCCAACGGCAAACAACAACAACAACATATTCGGAAAAAATTTTAACTCACAATTCTAGATTTATTTAGATGAGTAAATAAAACACAATCTTTTAAAGGGAGCATTTAAATATTTAACATTTATTCAAATGTATTAAAATGTGTATGTATGCTTCTTGTCTAAATTCCCCCTGATGCTTTATTAGCATAAAATATGCCATATGCCATGCATTCTACTAAAAAATAGGAATGCCCATTAAATTCTGTATTTTGTGCAATCATGACTATATTTAGGGAATGTATTTTATACCTGTGGTGGTTATGTTTGTATGTCAACTTGGCTGGGCTTGGTTGAGTGGCTGGGCAGCTGGTGGTAGTTATTCCCCATGATGAGACTGGCAATCAACTCCATGGTGGGA
>NW_006922332.1:732793-733704 GCF_000298275.1 Orycteropus afer afer
GTGATTTGGTAATATTGGGACTGTACCATTTTACTTGTCAATCTTGGGCTTGGCAGCCTCAGCAGCCAGCAGCTGTCTGAGTGAAGAAAAGCCTCTAGCTTGAGTGGGCAGGGAGCTGGATGAAGAGCTGAAGCCCAAGGCTGAGGGGCTGTTACCCAGCCCACAGAGCCTGGCACTTTGAACTTGCACTTAAAGCCTCCAAACTGTACGAGAATAAACTCCTGTTTGTTAAAGCCATCCCACTGGTGGTATATTCTTGTCAGAGTGGCGCTAGGTAACCAGAACAATACCAAACAATGGGAAGATGACTTCAAAATCCTCATTAATATTTCTTACTTTCCAGGTTTGAAGTTAACTATTTACATCAAATTTATGTGACAGTACCCAGGACATTATCATCATTGAAAGTTACTTTTGTGCAATATTTCAATTGCTTTACAAACTAAAGAATTTTATCACAGTACTGTCATCATTTGCTGTACTATCATTTGAATAACATTAGGTGAAGTATTGAGAAGTCTAAACTCTATAGTGTTCATCCTTTAGATATCAAACACTAAAAAATAATTTTGAGAATTATATATCTCTTTTTTACAATGTTTCTGAATCACTTTCTGTATGTCTAAAATATCAAATGAAAACTTATTAAATATTAAGTTGTTCTTACCTCTAATATCCCAGTCGATGTGGGTTATGTAACTGGCAGCGCCTTTGCATATTCCTACGCGTTTACTACTCATTACATTGTATATGTCTATAAAGCTGTCATGGGATGCTACAGCTAGGTATTTTCCAGAACCTATAACAGGAACATATTTGCTTGATATTTGATACCTCAGGAAATAATTTTTTACATTCTGCAACTAGGGTTACTTGAGTCTTAATATTTTATGCAGAATTTTTTTTTTTTT
>NW_006922332.1:734079-738175 GCF_000298275.1 Orycteropus afer afer
TCCCTCTTTATGCAGGATCTCCTACATCCCTTCCAAGTGGATGGCAGTGTATGCAGAATTTTTTACATAAACAATCTTATGTTAACATATTTTCCAAATATATTGTAATCAACAAAATTATTTTGTTTATTGTAGTAAATAAATCAGTAGAGAGCAAATGTCAAAAAATATATGAAATGTATATGGAAGGAAATTTTCTTTGTTGGTTACCAGGGGTAGGGGAGGGGAAAGAACACTGTTAGATAGGTAGCGACAAGTATTGATTTGGGTGAAGAGAAGGGCAATGTACCAAATGTGAGTGATCAACATGGTGGCACTGAGGAAGAGGATGACATAGAGAGACACATTGGAGGTACAGACAACCAAGATGAACCTTTTTGCCCATACAGTACTGTGTTGTCAGTGAAGGCAAACATGGTTATAGGGGTGGAAAGATGAGTGGAGAGGATTAACTATTAGGTATGTCTATGCAGGGGGGAGTGTGACCAAGACCATGTATAGGGTTGGCAGACAATGTTTCTACAAGTGTATTGGTATGTTCTGTAAGAATTCCCAGGTATATAGTACATCTGACAAGGGACAAGGTTGTAGTCACTTTTTGGCCACAGCCAGCTACCCAGAGGGAGTGAGTAGTTGGCCCTGTGGGCTTGGTACCATAGTCGCAGGGGACATCAAGCTCAATTGGTATAACATACTACACAAAACATTGTTCCACATACTACTTTGTCAAGTAGTGACTGGGATCTTAAAAGCTTGCAAGCAGCCATCTAGATGCAACGATGGGTCTTTTCTCATCCAGAACCAAGAATGAAGAAAACCAAAGACACATGGAAACAATTAGTCCAAGTGACTGGTATACCATGTGATCCTCAGCTTATATGACCATGAGACCAGAAGAACTAGATGATGCTTGGCTCCTACTGTCAACCACTCGGAGGGGGATCTATGTAGGAGATCCTGGATAGAGTGGGAGAACAATGTGGGACCAAACTCAAAATCATTTTTTAAAAAAGGGGACCAGGTTTGCTGGTCTGATAGAGCCTGATGGAACACTGAGGCTATGGTCCCTAGCTGCCCTTCCAGTCTGGAATTGAACCCATTCCTGTGGCTTCCAGCCAAACAAAAGACAAAAGACAGGCATATGAGCTGAACATTTACATTAGGTAGATACACTCCTTGCAGAGAACAATCATGGGAGAACAGAAGGGCTGTGTATGCACAGGGAGACAGCTCAGGGGGCAGGGGTGCATGGAGAGAAGGACACAGGGAATAGGTAACTATGGGGAGGAAGTGGGAGGGGAGCTATTGCATTGTGGTAAATTGTGATCAATGTCATGAGACAAAGTGTATGCAAATTGCTGTATGGAAAGTGAATTTGCTCTGTAGACTTTCACCCAAATCACAATTTAAAAAAAAAGTATATGAAATGTAATATTAGTACAATTTGAATTTGGACACTAAAGCTCAGAAAAGGGCCTTGACCTGAATCACATCAAAAATTTAGTGACAGAATTGGAACTAAACCAGGTAATCTAAGCCATTCATCTAATCCAGGGCTTTTACCCCTCACCACATTATCTTCTCTAGTCCAAAAAAGGAAAATTCTAACATAAAGTAATAGCTAATACAAATCACACAGTGAGAAATTTACAGATTGTTAGACTCAAGTACATAATCAAATAAGATTTAAATACAATCTTACCAGGTGAAAATCGAATATCTGAAATAATATCTTTTCTGTGATGAAAAGATACAAGATCCTCTAGAGTATCTGCATTTGCCATAAAGAAACTTCCGTCATTGAGACCCACGGCTAAAGCTTTACCGTCGGGAGAGAAACAGCAACACCTTCCACCTAAAAGAGAAAGAAAGCATCTGTCAGGCAATTTTCTTATATTTAAAAAAAAAAAGTATGTGCTTAAAGAACCTTTAATGTCAAAACAGATGCCTGTATTTATTATGATCTCAAATTAACACTAAAAAGGTGTCAAAAGATGCAACTAAAAACATTTTCTTTTCAAATGAATGGTTTGGAATTCTAAGCAAGAATTGATACAAACCATTTCCTCTTGTGAATGTAACAAAAACAAGTCTTAAGGTTTATACCATAAAGTAAATTAAACTGATGAAAAATATAATGAAATTTTAAGTAGCATCAAAAGGCAATGATATATGTGAAAGATTTTCTTGGAGGTTGGTGGTGTTACCTTTGTAGTTTCTATCCAACAAATTCAAAACTTGAGAAATGAGGTCAGCTTTATAAAAAAGGCTTTCAAAAAACCAAAAGTTAAAAACAGGCAATTATTACTTTAAGCTAGGAAGATCTAAGTTTCAAAGCAGGGCATGAAGAAATAATGATATTGATATTATTAATTTTAAAAATAAGGGTGAATGCTGCACCGACAAACACAAAAATGGGCTTATCCTGACAGCAAGAACATTCAAGCCCTATTGATTTTCGCGTAACACTTGAGGGGGGAATAACAAGGCAGAGCCATTTACAGAATGAAATGCAGGCTACAGCATAAAGAAGGGCCTTTTCTTTCTTCTTCAGTTCGGTAGCCAGGGGATCAATGGTAGAAGGATAGTTTCTCTGCCACCATAGCAGAGAATTTCATAGGCAGCAATGGCCCAGGATCTCTGTCTGGCAAGTTTCTTTGCCATTGGTAGGTTGTATGTTCCTGTAGTAGCCATAAAGGAGCTCTGGTGGTGTAGTGCCTAAGGCATTTGACTGCTAACCAGAAAGCTGGCGGTTCAAACCCACTGGCCGCTCCATGGAAGGAAGATGGGGGCAATCTACTCTGTAAAGATTCACTGCCTTGGAAACCCAATGGGGCTCGCTTGAGTTGGAATCAACTCGATGGTAGTAGGTTTTTTTTTTTTTTTTTTGTGGCAGTCATACTCTCTCCAAGGAGATCTGAATCTTAGACTGGGAGATGAGGGGGCGGGCCCATCCTCTAAGTTTCTTCCTTGTTCACTGTCCCTTAGCCCTCTGGGTGGCATACTTTCTGCATTTGCAACTTCTATATCCCTAATAGGAATCCCTGGGTAGCACAGACAGTTAAGCACTGGATTATCAGCCAAAAGGTTGGAAGTTAAAACCCACCCAGAGGCACCTCACCTCAGAAGATGGAACTGGTGATCTGCTTCTGAAAGGTCACAGCCTTGAAGCCTCAATGGAGCACATGGAGCATAGGTCTACTCTGTACACATGAGGTCACCATGAGTCAAAATCAACTTGATTGCAACTGGTTTGGTTTTGGATACCTCATAGTATGCTCTTGTATCTCTTTTAGTAGTTAACTGCTAATTAGTAATTAACACTTTTTCCTATTTAATTTTCTCTGTTCAAATCACGGAGGTGGTTTCTGGCTCTTGACTGATACAGAATTTGTACCAAAGTGGTCTCAGGAGACAATCACAGATGGGTCTTTGGAATTGGTTTAGTTATGCCCTTGGCCTTGAGCACAGTGCTCAGCCCACTGCCAACAGGAAAGAAATCCACTGTTATTAAGTTGATTCTGACTCACAGTGACACTGTAGGACAGAGCAGAATTGCTCCATAGAGTGTCCAAGGCTGTAAATTTTTATGGAAGTAGACTGCCACACCTTTCTCCCACAGAGCAGTTTATGGGTTCAAGCCACCAACCTTTTGGTTAGCAGCTAAGCTTTTTAACCATCGCATCACCCAGGCTCCTCCCAATAGGAAATAAAACCAAAACCAAACAAAACTCACTGCCCTCGAGTCGACTGTGATTCACGGCAACCCCTCCGTGGGTTTCTGAGGGGGTATCATTATGGAAGGAGATTGCCCAACCTTCCTTTCGAGGAGTGACTGGTGAGTTTAAACCACCAGCCTCCTGGTTAGCAGTCAAATGCCTTAGGCACTACACCACCAGAGCTCCCCCAATAGGAGTAGGATGCTAGTAATCCAAAGTAATCTGTAGTATCACAATTTATCCCCTGAAGCTTATTGTAAAGAAATATCTAATGAAGTTACATACCTTGGGAGCCTAAGAGGCTGCTGCCCTTGACCATTACAGTAATAATGATGACTATTTCTGTGTGTGTAATAGACTGCATTGGGCATACTGGG
>NW_006922332.1:741022-746813 GCF_000298275.1 Orycteropus afer afer
AACAACAACAACAACAAGAAGCTCTCAGCACAAGTCATGGTCTGAGTGTAAGACGGTTTCCATGGTAACCCTAAAAGAACATCTGACATTTCATAGCCACAGGACCAATATCACTGAAAACTGAACACAACATTTAATTGTATGGCTTGCAAATTTATGAAGTCAATTTAATTCACAGCTTTACAAAGTTTCTTATATGAAAGTTAGGGCACTGATTAGGAAGGAATAGAAGCTTGAAACTTGGAATGGTGATATTGGATTGGATCAGAGAAAACTGAGAATTCTGCACATTCAAATTATCATGACTTTTGTTTGCCAATGCAAACTGCTTGTTCCCCTATATCTAAGAAGACTGGCTTTCTAGGGTAGTGGCCTTGCAGGGGTGCTCATCTTTCTGAGGAACCACCATAACCACCCCTTTGCTGACATGAGACCCATAACTTAGATCAAATCTCAGCATGATCCAGAGTAGAGACAGACAATAATAATAAATATTTCAGCTTTGTGGGCCATATGGTCTCTGTCACAACTGTTCATGTCTCCCACTAGTGCAAAGCAACCCTAGACAATATTTAAATAAATAGTCATGGCTGTATTCCAATATAATTTATTAAAAAAAAAAAAACCAAACAGGAAGTAGGCTGGATTTGACTGAAGGGCTGACCTCTGATGTGGAGGAAGGAATCCAAAAACTTAGGGAGGTAAGAATGGTGGAATGGATTTATCATGTATAACCTGCACATCCATCCACCCACTGGCACTTCCAAGAAGTCTAGAAAACAGTCATTTCACTAAGGCATTGTGACATACATTAATAAGGGCAACAGTTGAATCTTTAAAAGCTTTGTGACTGTTCTCCTATGCAGGTCAGAAATGATTACAGGAGATGGCATCATTGACATCGGCTCCCTTCAAGATGGATCATCATGTGAAAGCAGAGACGAAGTAGCAGCATTTAATTGCCAAAGCCAAGGCAGATGCTGTTACCAAAAAGGGCAGCAGGGATATACTAATAAGTAAATGTTTGGCTTCAGAGATTCTGTTGGTGGCTAATTAAACATAGCATCTTTAGGAATGAAATAGATAGATAGCCCACTAGATTAATGCTTGACCTATATAAAAGAAAGAACTACAGATCTGATGGCCAAAAACCTGATCTAAGGCACTGCAATGGAGAGTCATAGAGTGTCAACCAGTTTCTAGACCTAAACCAGAGTCCCTTGCTTGAAGGTGAAGCCGGGTCCCACTGAGCAAAGACTGCAGCACTGCCACAACCACGTAATGTAACTCTTTCTCTGAGGATCTGTGGCCACTTACTAGAAAGACTATGAACTGGAGGAAAAGAAATATCCAAATCTTTCTCTAATTCTTACAAATACAAAACACTGTTATTATCTATCAGTGAAAGTGGGGGCTTATGGCAATTTATGATAGATGCAGTTTAACTCAGGTTTGAATCACAGTGGGCTTAGTTGGTCTGTGGGAATTCTGCAATCTATCATTGGAATATACTTGGTAATTGGCAGAACTCTTCACATTGGCTCATCATGATAGGAAACAATAGTTCAAGTCCCTGGAACAGTCTTTCCCTACCAAGAGGGTAAATCAGAAGTAATACCACAAGCCTGTGACACCTCCAAAGGCTTGAAATATGCAGGGTGGAGATACCTATCAGATCATCACTTTAACTTACTGTTTGCTCTGTGCTGAAATCAGATGGATTCTAGATAATAACTGTGGATGTTCATAAATTTAATCAGGTGGTGATTCCAACTGAAGCTGCTCCATTAGATCTAACATCTTTACTGGAATAAATTAACACAGCCCCTAGCATTTGGTACCCAGGTTTTGCCACGACCAATGCTTTTTTCTCCATACCAATTCACAAGGACCACCAGAAGCAGTTTGCTTTCACCTGGCTTATTCCTGTGTATACCTTCAAAGCCTTGCCTCAGGGCTGTTTCAACTCTCCTGCTCTCTGCATAATAATATAGTTTGCATAGATCCTGATCATCTTGACATTCCACAAAACATCTCAATGGTCCACTAAATTGATGACATTATGCTGACTGGATCTGGGAAGCAGGAAGCAACAAATACTTCAGCACCTGGTAAGACATATGTAAATCAAGAGAGTAGCAGATCAACCACAGAAAAATTCAGGGGTTTGCCACTTCAGTAAAGTTTCTGGGTTCCAATGATCTAATGGATGTTAAGATTTCTCCTCTGAGGTGAAAGACAACTTGTTGTACTTCCATCACCTACTGCACACACTTGTGCATGCACAAAATACCTGGCAGTCCTTTTTGGAAGCAACATATACCACATTTGAGTGTTCTGCTTATACTCATCTACCAAATCATATGGAAGACTTCCAGGTTCAGGGGGGACTTGAGCAAGAGAAGGCATTCCAACTGGAGCTTATGATCCCATAGAGCCAATGATATCAGAATATGTGATCACTCAATGTCTGTGGTAAACAAGAATGCTGAACAGAGCCTCTGGCAAGCTACCAAAGAATCACACTCAAAACCTCTAGGATTTGGGAGCAAATTCATGCCCTTCTTTATATTTTCCTTTTGCAAAGCAGCTTTTACCTTGCTACTAGGCCTCGTGAAAGAGAAAATCCCTAACTATGGCATAACCAGGCAACTATGTGGCCTGAGCTTTCTATCATGAACTGGAAGTTAAATAAGCAACCAAGCCAGAGACTGAGCATGTGCAGCAGCAATTTACCATCAAGTATAAAGAGTATATAAAAGACAGACTTGGACAGATCTGGAAGTTACTAGTTATTTACTTGAGTAGGTGGCTAAGAATTCCTCAACTCCAGCTACAATGCCTCCTCTCTCCTTCAATCTATGCTTATGGCTGACAGGTGTTCCTGATAATCAGTTGACCAAGAAAGAAAAAATTTGAGCCAGATTCACAGGTGATTCTATGTAATATGTTGGTACCCACCTGAAAGCATTACAGGGTGATGCTGAAGAACAGTAGTGAAGGTAGGGGGTGGCACTTCAAGCGATACATTTGGTTGTCCACTGTGCAGTAAGAGATGGTTAGAAGTGCAGATTTACACTGAATGATTAGCAGTTGCTAACAATTTAGATAGTTAGGAACTTAGAAGGAACAGGATTGGAAGACTGGGGAGAAGCATATCTGAAAAACAGATGTGTGGATGAAACTCTCCACACTGACGATTTTTATGTCCTACAGAATGTTCACCAAAGAGCACCACTGCAGAGAAGGTTCTCATTAATAAGATGGTAAAAATGATATATTTTGTGGATTATCAGTCAACCTCTGTCCCTAGTCAGTTCAGTGCTTGCTCAGTAGGCACATGTTAGCAATGACAAAGTCTATGCTTGGTCTTAAAACCATGGCCTTCCCTAATCAAGGCTGATCTTACCACCCACTACTGCTGGGTGTCTAAACTGCCAAAAACAGAGAACAATTGAATCTCTGATCTGGTACCACTCTCTGGAGGACCAGCCTACCACCTGGTTGCATGGTGTTTACACTGGGGACCTCTTCCATCATGAAGGGAAGGAAAATTAATCTTCATTGGAATAGACATGTATTATGGATGGATTTGGTTCTCTGCTCATAATGCTTCTGCTAGCACCACCATCTGTGGACACATATGATGCCTTATTCACCATCACAGAATTCCATGCTTCTGATCAAGGAATTCATTTCTCAGGCAAGGATGTGTAATAATAGGCTCAGGTCCATGGAACCAATTTGTCTCATCACACACCCCATCCTCCAGAGAAGGCTGCTAACAAAAAGACAGAACGGCTTACTGAAGACTCATTTATGGCATCATTTGGAAAACAACATCCTGAAAGACTGGAGTCTGTTTTATAGGATACAGCTTATGCTTTGAATCATAGACCATTATACAGTGATAACTACTTCAAAACCAGAATACATGGATCTGAAAATCAAAAGGTTAAAGTGGGAGTGCCTCTTCTCACTATTATATCTAATGACCTCATACAATTTTGTTTAGTATCTTGGCACCTATGAGCTCTGATGATTTGGAGTCTTAGTTCCCAAGAGCGGGAAGAACACTTCCACCAGGGAACAAAATAATGGCTTCATTGAACTGGAAGATAAGACTGGCCATACTGGGCTCCTTGTGCCACTAAACCATCAGATAAATAAAGGGCTCTTCTGGCTGGAGTGGCCAATCTGATTATAACGGTGAAATTGAGTTACTGCTACACAATGGGGCATTAAGGATTATGTCTGGAATCCAGGGGATTCTCTGGGATACCTCAGTCCTTCCATGACCATCAGTAAAACTTAATGCAAAACAACAGCAACAAACAAACAAACAGGGCAGACACACTGAGACTTCAGATCCTTCAGTAGTGAAGATTTAGGACATCCTACCAGTTAAACAGGAGCTCTGGTAGCATAGTGCCTAAGGCACTTGACTGCTAACCAGAAGGCTGGTGGTTCAAACCACCAGCCGCTCGGAAGGAAGGTTGGGCAATCTACTTCCGTAGTGATACCCCCTCAGAAACCCAAGGAGGGGTCGCTATGAGTCAGATCTGACTCAATGGCAGTAAGTAAGAGTTTGAATTGGCCCAACAGCAGTGGGTTTTTTATATTAACTGAGTTTCAATCAATTTCTACTATTGGTATTTTTTTTTTAAAGTATTTTTGTTTTAACAGTTCTTTGCCCTATTTTGTATACTGGAATTGGGCCTTGTAGACATTTCTTTTTTTGCCAGCTGACTGAGAGTTGTTCTCAGGTACAGTCAATTTCACTCCAACTCATAATAACTTTATGCACAACAGAACTAAACACTGCCCACTTCTGTACCATCCTCATAATATTTGCTATATTTGAGTCCATTGTTGCAGTCACTGTGTCAATCCATCACATGTTGGGTCTTCCCTTTCTTTGTTGACCCTCTATTTACCAAGCATGATATCCTTCTCTAGGGACTGGTCCCATTTGACAACAGAGGGTGCTGAAGGGACACTACAAGATGAGAGCTCTCTGTGTCCCCTGACAAGTTTCTCCCCCATCATAGCAGCAACCCACATGACTCAGCTGTGATTTGCATCATCCAGCACAATTCCCACACACAATGGCAGTGGCTCTCATACTTCAGCAGCCTTTGCCCTCGGGTGAGTTTTCACCAAGGACTGGCCTTCACCTTAGCTGTGGTCTGTACCCTCCGACAAGCTTCTCCTTCAGCCAGTAACCACTTTCATTGTTCCACATGGGCAAGCTTCTTGGTCATTTATAGACTGAGTGCCCTGTGGCAACTATACCCTTTCCAAACAGATATGAATGTCTTCTAAGTTCCTTCTTTTTTCACTCTCGTTCAGCCTTAGGGCAGTAGCTGCTTTCTATGGTTGCTACTTCTATGGCTTTGTCAGTAAGTGACCACCTTTTTTATTAAGTTTCTAATAAAATTTCCCTGTTCAAGTGACTAGTGTACGCTTGTTTCTGACTGAGTACTGACTGCTATCATCACCTAAAGTGTGACTATACATATGAAAAAAAAGAAGGCCCAGAGAGAGCCCTAGAGTCTTCCTAGATACAGAGATCAGGAATAAGAGGCAGAACCAGCAAAGGGAACAGTGATGACCAAAGTGGCAAGTGAAATAGGGGGAAAACCAGGCATGCATAGGTTCCACAGCTGCTTGAAGAACTTATTTCAGAGGTTGAGGGCAAGATGGTGGACTAGGCACAAGGACTGCACAGATGCTCTTCAACAAAGAAAAGGGAAACCAATTAACACAGACACAGAAGATAATCTTGGAC